>NW_018393978.1:25213-33324 GCF_900095145.1 Mus pahari | reverse complement strand
CGTATAAAACTTTTCCCACAGTTATTACATTTGTAAGTTTTGTCACCTGTGTGGATTCTGTGGTGTACTCTAAGATTTGAGGAACTGGCAAAATATTTACCACATTCATTACATTTGTAAGGTTTGTCTCCTGTGTGGATTCTGTAGTGCCTTTTAAGANTTGAGGACTGTATAAAACTTTTCCCACAGATATTACATTTGTAAGTTTTGTCTCTTGTATGGATTCTATGGTGACCTTTAACACTTGAGGAACAGGTAAAATATTTACCACATTCATTATATTTGTAAGGCTTTTTTCCTATGTGGTGGATTCTCTGATAAACTTGAAGATCTGATGACTGGGTAAATGATTTCCCACACTTATTAGATTTATAAAGTTCCTGTGCAATGTGTATTCTGTGGCGAGCTTGAAGATTTGAGAACCAAGTAAATGATTTCAAACATTCCTTACAGCTATAAAGTTTCTTTACAGTACAGATCCTGTGAAGGTTTTGAAAAGTTGAGTACTGAGCAAAGGACTTGCCACATTGCACACATTTCAATGGTTTTCCTCTAGCTTGAAATACTGTAAGGCCTGAGGGTTTACTGGAACATTTCTCTGGTGTTTTATATTTTGAATGTTTTTCTTCAAATGACAAATTTGAATGTCTCAAGAGATTTGATATATTGAAAAAAACATACATATGTACTTTGACTTTCTGAATTCCCTCTCCACTATCGTTTGAATCATGTTGAATGATATTGGAATTGAAATTCAAGACCTTATTACATCCTGGAACCTGGGAAAGTTCATTTTTAACGTGTTTTATGTTATCCTTCTCTAAGTATAACAGTTCAATTAAAGCATTCCTGTATGTATCATATGTGTATTTGTTGACAACTCCTTCAGTCCACATTCCGTTATAAACCTGAGGAATTAAGGAATCATTTAAAGTGTCATCCTGCCAGTCATTTTTATGAAGGTTCTCTGTGGTATGATCCTGCTGTTGCAAAGATGACTCAGACCAGTGATTAGACATAGCCTGTCTACTATCATGGTTATAATGATTTTCTGAAATACATTTACTTATCTCATTTTTACTTCGAACTGTTTCATGATGAGAATCATATAGTATGATATTACCTTGGCATAAAATCTCTCCATGTTGATTGTTTTGGTAATACTTCAGAAAATGGTTTTTAATGTAGCCTTGGTTACTATCATTTATTCTGTTGGAGTTTCCACAACTACCTCCCACATGACATGTTCCAAGTTTCACTGCATACATGGACATTTTCTTATGTTTACCTAAATGGTAGAACTTGTCACAGAGTAGATTTAATTGTTGAGGGAGCTGTAATGAATTTTTAGAGAAATATCTTTCACATTGATGATATTCAGTACTTTTTTCTCTTCTCCAAAATCTCCTTTGTTCATAAAGTATTGGAGTACTGTTAAATCCCATACTACTTGATAAATGCTTCAGGGAAGTGGGTTTATTCACCCAAATGTCACTCTTTAAGGTTTTTATATTCTTCTGTAAAACAGAGTTGCATTTCAAAACTTGTAAAAATTCTGATAGGAAAAATGGGAGTGACCCAGACTGAGTTCTCTCAGGAATAGCTAGAAGTCCTTTATTCTTTGCAGAATTAAAACAGAGGTGTTTTTCCAGCAGATCATTTTCATAATCACATATTTCATGCTCCTCACTGCCACTTCTATATTCCCAAAACGTCTTTCTATATAAGTCAAAAAGACCATTAAGTCCAAATCTTTGTGTTATTTGCTTTTGAGAATAATTTTGTATATACACCTTTTGTAGTAGATTCTCAGTATGTTCACAAGACAATGCTGAAAGTAATAAAGCAAAACATTATGTGTCATTTTGGAGTTGCATGAAGATAATATACATGTATAATGCACAAAATAGCACTAATCCAAGAATAATAGCAAAAGTGTATAACACAGAAGTGCAACAACATTGTTCCAAGGAAACAAATGTCATACATGTAATGGATGTTAGAACATATTTCACTAAACATATCACATATTTTGTGATACATAAGCAAGTCATCAGAATAACAGATAACTTGAAACAAAATTGTTGCACCTATCATTCATTAATAAATTTTTTCTCCTCACTGTGAATCTCAATTATCCATATGGACATAAATCAACTTATAATCACTTGAAATAATGGATTTAAAATCATTTTTATGGAATATTTGTAAGGAAAGGAACATGAAAAACTTGAAAAGTATCAGGTAAAAATCCATGTCTGGCATATGAGAATAGATTTAATTTTTTTTTAATCCTATGGAATATTCTCCAAGACAGATAAATTCCATAGAAACCCGAGCATCCTTAAATATGTTAAAAATCTTAATATGCATAAAATCAAATTTCCAACCAGAGTACTAAATGAAAAACTTTATGTCAAATTAAAATGTGAAATTCTGAACCTGAAATTTGAACAATCACATATTATTTTGAAATATATCACACAATCCTAGATCTGCACTTCATTTGCTGGGCCATAGATCTGCCTGCATCTTTGAAGGCATGCTGCCAACCAAGCTAAACATGTGAGATCCCTACACCCTACCCCTCTGCCAGCTAGGTACCCTGGAAAGCACAGCAACTGTAAAGTCCACTCCATCAACTTCATGCTGCATCTTCCAGTTTGTACCACTACCTGCAATCCCAGATGCCTGCAGCCACAAGAAACCTCAAGATCTGTCTCAATCATCAGAGGCCTGCTGAAACCCTGGACAAACAGAGGTCTGAAGTCATGAGGTACTACCAGCTCTGCATGCAACCCTGGAAACTTGCTGTCACCCAGGGCAACCCAGCTCTATCTGAAATCCCAGACACCTGCAGCCATCAGGGACTACCAGGCCTGCCAAGACCAGGGACAATCAGATGGCTAAAGGACATAGTAAGAACATAATCGACAAAATACAGGGCAATATGATACCACAAGAACACAGGTATGCTACCACAGTAAGCCCTGTATATCTTCGGAAACATAAAGTACAAGAAAATGACCTTGAAGCTTGTACTGGCTAATTTTGTGTCAACTTGACACAGCTGGAGTTATCACAGAGAAAGGAGCTTCAGTTGGGCAAATGCCTCCAAGAGATCCAGCTGCAGGCCATTTTCTCAACTAGTGACCAAGGGGGAGAGCCCCTTGTGGGTGGGACCATCTCTGGACTGGTAGTTTTGGGTTCTATACGATAGCAGGCTGAGCAAGCCAGTGGATGCAAGCAAGTAAAGAACATCCCTCTATGGCTTCTGCATCAGCTCCTGCTTTCTGACCTGCTTGAGTTCCAGTCCTGCATCCTTTGGTGATCAACAGCAGTATGGAAATGTAAGCCAAATAAACCCTTTCCTCCCCAACTTGCTTCTTGGTCATGATGTTTGTGCAGGAATAGAAACCCTGATGAAGACAAAGCTAATCTTATAAAGATCACACACACACACACACACACACACACACACACACACACACACACACAGATACACACCAACATCAAAATAACAGGAATTAACATTCATTGGTTATTAACATTTCTCAACAGAAATAGATTCAATAGTCTAATAAAAAGACAGAGGCTAACAGAATGGATACATCATTTTGCTTCATACAAAATCCATACCTCAGCAGCAAAGACAGATACTACATCAGATAAAAGAGCTGGATAAAAAGGTTTTCCAAGCAAATAACCAAAAGAAATAAGCTGGAGTAGCCATTCCTATACCTAAAAAATAGACCTTCAACCAAAAGAAATCAAAACAGATGGGAAAAGACACTTGATACTCATCAAAGGAAAAAATCCAGCAGATGAAATCTCAGTTCTGAACTTCAGTGCCATAAATGCACCCACATTCAAAAAAGAAACATTACTGAAACTCAAAACATACATTAAACCTGACACAATATTACTAATATTACAGTAGCGGGAGACTTCAACACCCCTCTTTATCACCAATACGCAGATAATCAAAATAGAAAATAAACACAGAAATAATGAAATTAGCAGACATTATGAATATATACAGAGCATTTCACCCAAATGCAAAAGAATATACATTCTCCTCAACAGATCACAGAATCTTCTTCAAAATTAAGTGTACACTTCATCACAAAGCAAGCATCAACAGATACAAGAAGAATGAGATAAGCTTTGGCATATTTTCAGCATACCATGGATTAAAGCTGAACTTCAGCAACAGAATAACAGTATGCCTACAAACTAATAGAAACTGAATAACTCACTAATCAATGACCACAGGGTTAAAGAAGAAATAATGAATTGAAAGGCCTTTTTAATTCATTGAAAATAAAGTCAAAACATGCCCAAATTTATGAGACATGAGAGCTGTGCTAAAAGGCAAGCTTATAGCATTAAATGCCTTCTTAAAGAGAATATATACACCTCCTACTAGCAAAGTAAAAGCACACCTGAAAACATAGTACAAAAAGAAGCAAACACACCAATAAGGAGTGGGTAGCAGTAAATAAAACAAACTTATGGAAGAAAGCAATGGTTTAGAAACAGAGATAATAGCACAAAGAATTGAGGAAACCAAGAGCTGGTTCTTGTGAACAAGATAGACAAGTTCTTACCCAAACTACAGAAACCAGAGACATTATCCCCAAAAAACAATATTGGAAGTGAAAATGTGGACATAACAGACACTGAAGAAATATAAACAATCATTAATTCTTACTTCAAAAGTCTGTACACTAAAAAATTGGAAAATATAAATGAAATGAAAGATTTTCTGGATAGACTCCACGTACCATATTTAAATCAAGATCAGGTAAACAGTCTAACTTAGGAAATAGAAGCACTCATTAAAATCTTACAACAACAACAACAACAACAACAACAACAAGCTCAGGACCAGATGGTTTTAGCAGAGACTTCTATCAGAACTTCAAAGAAAAGTCAATAGTCATCTATTCCTTGAAACAGAAACAGAAGGAACATTGCCAAACACATTCACCCTGATATCTAAACCATACAAGGACTCAACAACCAAAGAGAATTTCAGACCAATTTCTATTATGAACATTGATGCAAAAATACTCAATAAAATTCTCCCAAGCAGAATAAAAGAAGATACCCAAAAGCATCCAACATAATCAAGTAGGCTTCATCTCAGACATGAAGGGGTAATTCAATATGTGAATATCGATTAATATAATCCACCATATAAATAAACCGAAAGAACAAAAACATGATTGTCACATTAGACACTGAAAAAGCCTTTGACAAAATACAACACTCCCTCATGTTAAAGGTCTTGGAGAGATCAAGGATAGAAAGCTAAACATATGAATGGCAATACAGAAAAATCCGATAGCCAAAATCACATTAAATGGAGGGAAAATTAAAAAACCAGGGAAAAGTTCATGCTATACACACTCTCCTTATTTCCTAAATACAGTACTTGAAGTTCTAGTTAGAGAATGAGATAACTAAAAGAGATCAAGGAGATCTGAATTGTAAAGGACAGGGATGGTGTCACCAACCCAGAATTGTTCCTGTCTAAAGAAATGCAGGGACAAATATGGAGAAGAGACTGAGGAACAGATGGTCTAGAGACTGGCCCAACTTGGGATACATCCTGTGCATGAGCACTAAACACTGACATTATTACTGATTCCATATTGTGCTTGCAGACAAGAGCCTAACATGACTGTCCTCTGAGAGGCTCTATCACCAGCTGACCAAGACAGATGTAGATACTTACAGCCATTGGACTAAGGTACAGGATGCCTATAGAAGAACTAGGGGAAGGATTGAAAGAGTTGAGGGGGAAGGCAACCCCATAGGAAGATAAAAAATGTCAACTAACCCTGACCCCTGGGAGCTGCCAGAGACTAAGTCACCAACCAAGGATCATATATTGGTTGGTCTGTGGTACCTGACACGTATGTAACTGAGGACTGCTTGTCTGGCCTCACTGGGAAAGAATGTACCTAATCCTGTAGAGATTTGATGCCCCATGTAAGGCGAATGTGGAGAGGGGGGAATACCCTCTCAGAGGCAAAGGGTGGGGGGTAGGGTGAACAACATTGGAGGTGGGAGGGGTCAACATTTGGGATGTGAATAAATAAAATAAATTTGAAATTCTTTTTAAAAAAGAAAATAAAGGAAAAATATTGCTATTCACAGATGATATAATAGCATAAATAATGAGTATCAAAAGTCCATCACAGAACTCCTACAGCTAAATTTGCCTTCAGTAAAGTGGTTGGTTACAAAGTTAATGCAAAACAATCAGTAGTCCTCCCTTCTAGTATTGATAAATGGGATGACGAAGAAATAAGAGAAACAACAACCTTCACAATAGTCAGAAGTATCATAAAATATCTTGGGAAATACCCATGTAACAAGAAGTCTTTATGTAAAGTGAATAAAAAAAGAAAGAAAAGGAAAATAATATTTCAGCTGAAGTATAAATATCACATTCATCATCCCTTCTATTCTCCCATCATATCCCAGGTAGCATTCCATGTTTCCCATCATCCTTCTCAAGTTGAAAGACTTTCATTACTTTCTCCTTTGATTATGCTTGAGGTACATACATGTGTGTATGCGTGTTTGTGTGTATGTGTGTGTCTCTTTTAGATATATGTATTTACAATTATATAAAAACATATCTGTGAGTGGATTTTTATTTTTTATGATTATATATTGTTTAAACAATGAATGTACTGCATTGGAAAATGCAGAATGCTGATCATATGTAGTGGGAAACTAATAGAAGAAGAGTTTCTAAACTGGGAGCAGGCAAAAGTTCAACACAGAAAAAGATGCAAGATTTTTGACAAATAATAAAAAAGATAGTTTTCATAAAGCCAAATAGCAATATTGTTTTATATTTAATTAAAATTATATAAAATATACATATGTGTATATGGGTAGGATATATTTGTATAAATTTTATATACATTATAAAGCATAAATATAGCACACACATATATAAAATCTGAGAAAAATTATGTCAACTTTCATAAATAAAATTATTATCAAATAATAAGGATACTTTGACACTATTCTATGTATCCTCTAAAACTTATTAAATGTCTTATTACTCTAGATATGGTTTCAAAAATGTATTGAATATATATGGAGAAAATGGATAACCTACTATGGCTGCTGATTTTAGTGGAATTGCTTTAAGCATTTTCCAAGCAGAATTCTCTTGTCCCCAGGCTGGTTTTAAACCACTTTTACTATTCCTGGTCTGTCTAGAACCATAACATAATGATGCTGTATTTTTTCAAAGGTCATTTCAGAATCTGCTGAGATTATTTTGTCGTTTCTAAGTTGTAGTTGTTTATTAACATTATCACCTTTATCAATCAACTTATATTGAACTATCTGCATCTATGGATTGAAACCATCTTAAAAATGGTAGATAATCATTTACATATGTTTTTTTAGTTAATTTTCAAAATATCTTACTGCAAATTTTAGCATCTATATTCATGTAGGCTAATGAGACAAACATATTTGCTTAGTTTTTTAAACAAACTCATAATGACTTCTTAAAAGAAGGAAAGATGGCTTAGTCCCTGGGAGTTCTGGGGGGTCTGCTTGAATGATATTTTTATTCTTCCTATGGGGTTGCAAACCCCTGAAACTCCTTCAGTCCCTTCCCTATCTCCTTTATTAGGGACCCTGTACTTAGTCCAATGGTTGGCTGCTAATATCTGCCTCTAGAACTCACAGAGACTAAGCCATCAACAAAGGATTACAAATGGTTCCAGTGGCATATGTAGTAGAGGATGTCCTTGCCATGCATCAATGGAAGGAGAGTTCCTTGGACCTATGAAGGCTTGATAGATGCCACAGTATAGGGGAGTTGAGGACAGAGAGGTGGGAGTGGGTGGGTGGGTGGAGGAACACCCTCATAGAAACAGAAACAGGGGGAGGGAGGATGTGATAGGTTGTTTCCAAGAGGGAGGGAAACTGAGAAAGGAGATAACATTTGAAATTTAAATAAAGAAAATATCCAATAAAAAGAGAAAGAAAGAAAGAAAGAAAGAAAGAAAGAAAGAAAGAAAGAAAGAAAGAAAGAAAGAAAGAAAGAAAGAAAGAGGGAGAGGGAG
>NW_018393978.1:2682-25123 GCF_900095145.1 Mus pahari | reverse complement strand
GAAGAAGAAGAAGAAGAAGAAGAAGAAGAAGAAGAAGAAGAAGAAGAAGAAGAAGAAGAAGAAGAAGAAGAAGAAGAAGAAGAAGAAGAAGAAGAAGAGAAATTGAAAATGTCCTTGAGTCTCTACACTGAAGAAAAACTTAAAAAAACTAGGCTTTAGTTCTAACCTGGTGGTCTAGTAAATCTCTGCCCTGAATCCATCTGGCCATGGGATTTCTTTAGTTGGAAGGCTCTGATTACATCTTCTTTTTTTCATTAGAAGATCTGTGTTGGCTTAAGGGTCAATTTCATCTTGATTCAATGTTTGCAAGCCATAAATACAACATTCTTTTAGGATTTATGAAATGTTTCATTTCTTTAATTGTTAATTTTTTTAGATAAATGGATGGAGCTAGGAACAATCAATATGAATGAGGTACTCCAACAAAACACATACACTGCAAGGTTTCTTTCATATGCTGGGTTAGTGTTGAAGAGTTGGGTATATCTGTTATGTTTAGACTATCTATTGTGGCTAGGAAGCTAGTTAGGGCCCTGTATATCCTTGTTTATTTTTTCATAAAAGGAAAAATAAAAGACAGTGTCATAAAGGAGAAATAAGGTCAAGATTATACCAAGAGATAGGACGTAGAATAGAGAAGAACCATTATGGTTCTTAATAACAGTACAGACCAATTTTTGAAGTTAATGATGTACTATGTGTAGGAGTATACATGTATTCAGGGGTGCTTTGTAGAATTCATTTCCTCCAGGTGTCTTCTGAATATTGAACTCAAGTCATAAGATTGCAATGTAAGCAGCTCTTACTTCTGCACCATTTCTCTGGTGTATAATATGTATTGCCATATAGTAAATTACTATTACAGAAGTTTCCTAACACATGAACATTTGAAATGCTGTTTAGAAGACATTGCCACAAATTAGAACAGACAATTCAAACTACATGTCACATTTCCAGTATACATAGCATATAGTACAAGAAATGGGTTGTAACTTTATGAATTATAGGCCAAAAGACCTATATTCCACTGAAATAGCATAGGTAATTCCAAACAATTTATTTTCACTCCAAACCTGAGGATATGTGACCACTGCCAAAGACAATAAATACATTAAGCAGCAGAAATATTGAGCTGAATATTAAACTGTATTTTCATGCCTACTGATTTACATTCATAGTATATTTAGGTAATATTTGGCTATAGGAGGACAAAATTAATTATTTGTCTCACCCAGCTATTTAATCTGTGATGTGCAATGCTGCCCTTATTGTAAGATATGCTCACTGCTGTAAACTATAAATACTTTGATAATACCTACCACTGTTTGATTGGCATCATGGTGACTTCATAGTTAAAACCTATATCTGACACTGTTTCTGAGGCCCACAATCTGAGACTAAACAGGTTCTAGGTCCTATATTAAAATCTAATATTATTCCTACAAATAAAATCATAATAAAAAGTCACCTAAAGATATATTGCTTTTCCAGTAGATCTCTGCATCACTCAACCTTCATTAGAGAAGCTTAATATGGAGGTCAACAACTGGGAAAGTTTAGAAATTGAGAGACATTGTAGCATTCAGTCTTATGTAGCTATCTTTATCATACCCCTCCTATCAGTACTCAGGGGCCAATACAGAAGATGAGAGAGAAGGATTGCAAAGGACAAAGGTAGTGAATGATGCTAATTAAACAACATCTCCACACACAACAAGAGTAATACCCATATAAACTCACTGAGAAGGTGACAGCATCCACCAGACCAATACAAGTTAAACTCAGATAATACCCCAGCTTTGAGAAGGGGAAATAGGTAGAAAGTGTCACACAAGGTAAGAAACTATCCAAACTACACAAGATTTTTTGGAGAGAAAGGGGTTTATTTCAGCTTGCATATTCTAAACATAGTCTATCATGAGAGGAGTCAGGAGATCAGGACAGGAACTCAAAGTAAAACCTGAAGCAGAAGTCATGGGAGAATCCTTCCTATTGGCTTGTTTCCCCTGGCTTGATCTACTTTCTTTTTTATCTAACCCAGGACTGCTTAACTAGGGAGGAATAGGACTATCTATGGGGATATGAGTCCTGTCTCCGCATCCAGCATTAATCAAGAAAATTTTCCCACATGCATGCTTACAAAACAATATGTTACATTTTTTCTTTTCTTTTTTCTTACAGAGAAATAACAAGTTTTATTCTATATTATATTATTGGGTCTATCACTCATATTCCATGGATTATATTAAGAAAAAGTTCACAGTACAAATCTGACTCCATGCTTAAATACATTTTTTGGCGTCCGTTTTTGTTTCTGTGAGTGCGTGTGAGGGTGTGAGAGAGAGAGAGAGAGAGAGAGAGAGAGAGAGAGAGAGAGGGAGAGAGAGCATGATATTGGGTAAGTGTGGAAAAGGACATGGTCTGCAAGAAGATGAAAGAGAAAAGTATGAGCAAAACATATTCTATAAAATTCTTTACAAGGGTAATAAATCAATAATCACTCAAATATACTTATCATATTCATGCAACAAAAATAATGATAGTAATTTGAAAACAGAATAATCTTCTACTACTTCATAAGATGGGTATAGTACATTGCATTTCAGACACCAACTATTCAGGTAAAAAAGAAAAAACTCACATAAAAGCCATAGAATACTATTTCTCTGGTTCATTATTCTGAAGAACTTGTCTAATCATACTTCAGAATTATATTGCTCCTTGGTTTAGAATCATCACATCACATGTTATTTCATTTCATATTACCTGGTTCTCTTTCTTCTGTCTTTTCACCATCAACAATCCACAGGTCTTTGTTTTGTTCAAGACAGATGACTACCTCTTGTTTTGAAACAGCAACACCTGTATATTCAAACAGACAAACCACTGAAAATAGCTGGGTACTTGCCCAGGATGTGCCATGTATGTCACATGGAGAATAGCAAAAGATACATGAATGACTTTCTTATAGTCACGTCTTTCTAAATGTTTTAGACTCTCCATAACTCAATTATTTTTTAAAAATATGAATGTTTGTTTGAAATGATCACATTAGAAAAAGACAAGTGTGGAAGTTGAAGTGAATGCATATATAAATGCTCAATACTGCGTACAGAAAAATCATGTAAGATGAAAGGATCATTAAGTTAAATGTAAAAACAAGAGAAAGGTACATAACATGTTAGCTTTAAATTAGTCAATAATCAATACCTATAAAATTTTAAGAGAAAGACTAATTAATGAACATCTGATCCAAACACTGATACCAGTTTTAGACATCCCTAAATTGAAGGAAAAATTATGGAATAAAACTATTCTTACTCTTCTGCCTGGTCCTTGCTGCTGTGACAGACCCCTAGTTTGTCTGTTACTGTGAAGACTCCATATCCTAATCCATCCTAGAAGACCCACTGCACTCAGAGAAGTTGGTAAGAAAACCCCTCTATCCCTCCCCAGTCCCAGAGCTGCTGCTGGGAGCCTGATAGACTCAGGACCCATCACACAACAAAATCCCCACCCTCCTGAGTACCACTTGCCTTCCTTCTGTCCCTAATACCCCTTCTTCCTGGTCCTTGCAGCTGGGGGAGACTCCTATTTGGTCTACTACTGTGAAGACTCCATATCCTGATATATGCTAGAGGAGCCACTGCACTAAGAGCAGTTGAGCATTTGAGGACCCTCTACACTCAGAGCAGTTGAGGATCCCCTGCTCTCAGAGCAGTTGAGGATCAGCTGCACTAAGCACAGTTGTACAACAGCTTGACTACTCCACTGAAAACCCAACAGTCTGAAGGCCTCATAGGAGATCTACTGTAGTCAGGGCAACAATTCAGCAGCTTCTCTGCTGTTATAAAGTGCACTCAGTTGGAAGGCCCACAGGTGGTCTGATACAGCCAGGGTTGCAAGCCTACCAGGAGACCTGAAGCAACCCAGGGACAAAAGAGGCAGACTCAATATAGTCACCCAGATCAACAAACACTAGGGATATCTGGATGGTGTAAGGCAAGCGCAAGACCATAATCAACAGAAGCCAAAATATGTGGGCATCATCAGAACCCAGTTCTCCCACCATTGCAAGCCCTAAATACACCACAAACTGGAAAATTAGAAATATGTCCTAAAATCCTATCTCATGAAGATAATAGAGTCCTTGAAGAAGGATATCAATAACCCACTGAAAGAAATACAGGGTACACAGGTAAACAGGTGAAGGAATTAAATAAAGCAAGACCTAACAGTGGAAGTAGAAACAATAAAGAAAACACAAATGGCCTTCTGGTTGGTGCCAGCTCAGGGGCCCCTTGGGTGCAAACTCTGTGGATGGTCCCATGGTCCCCAAGGACTCTCTATATGATATTAGGATGACTGGTAAGGGGAACACAACATTGATTCCAATCCAATCGTGCCAGACCTGAGCCAGCACCAGGGTAGCAGAAAACCTGCTATTATACAGACCTAAGAGAACACAAATGCCAACCCAGGATACTATGCCCATAAAAGCTCTCAATTACCATAGATGGAGAAACCAAAGAATTCCATGACAAAACCAAATTCACAAAATATTTATCCATGAATCCAGCCCTTCAAAGGATAATAAAGGGAAAACTCCAACATACACAAGAAGAGAAATGACACCCTAGAAAAATCAAGAAAGTAATCCTTTAACAAACCTAAAAGAAGATAGCCACAAGAACAGAATCACAATTCTAACAACAAAAATAACAGGAAGCAATAATTACTTTTCCTCAATATCTCTTAATATCAATGGAGTCAATTCCACAATAAAAAGACATAGACTAACAGATTGGCTACATAAACAGGACCCAACTTTTGGCTGCTTTAAGGAAACCCACCTCAGGGACAAAGACAGACACTACTTCAGATTAAAAGGGTGGAAAACAATTTTCCAAGCAAACAGTCTGAAGAAACAAGCTGGAGAAGCCATTCTAATAGCGAATAAAATCGACTTACAACCAAAAGTTATCAAAAAAGACAAGGAGGGGCACTTCACACTCAACAAAGGTAAAATCTACCAAGATGAACTCTCAATTCTGAATATCTATGCTCCAAATGCAAGGGCAGCCACATTCATTAAAGAAACTTTAGTAAAACTCAAAGCACACATTGCACCACACAGTAATAGTGGGAGACTTTAACAGCCCACTCTCATCAATGTACAGATCCTGGAAACAGAAACTAAACAAAGACACAGAGAAACTAAGAGAAGATATTAAACAAATTTATTTAACAGATATCTATCTATAAAATATTTTACCCTAAAAGAAAAGGATATACCTTCTTCTAAGCACCTCATGGTACCTTCACCAAAAATGACCATATAATTGGTCACAAAACAGGCCTTAACAGATACAAGAAGATGGAAATTATCCCATACATCCTATCAGATCATCATGGAGTAAGGCTGATCTTCAATAACAAAATATATAATAGAAAGCCAACATTATGTGGAAGCTGAACAACACTCTACTTGATGACTTGGTCAAGGAAGAAATAAAGAAAGAAATTAGAGACTTTTTAGAGTTTAAAGAAAATGAAGCCACAATATGCCCAGATTTATGGGACACAATGAAAGCAGTCCTATGGCTAAAATTCATACCTCTGAGTGCCTCCAGAGAGAGTGTACACTAGCAGCTTCACGGCAAACCTAAAAGCTCTAGAAAAAAAAGGAAGCAAACCCACCCAAGATGAGTAGAAGGCAGTAAATAATCAAACTTAGGGCTGAAATCAACCAAGTGAAAACAAAAAGAACTATTCAAAGAATCAACCAAACCAGGAGCTGGTTCTTTGAGAAAATCAACAAGATAGATAAACCCTTCGCCAGACTCATTAGAGGGCACAGGGACATTATCCTAATTAACAAAATCTGAAATGAAAAAAGAGAAATAACAACAGAACCTGAGGAAATCCAAGGCATCATCAGATCCTACTACANAAGGCTATACTCAACAAAACTGGAAACCCTGGATGAAATGGACAAATTTCTGGACAGATACCAGGTACCTAAGTTAAATCAGGATCATATTAATGATCTTAACATTCCAATATCTCCTAAAGAAATAGAAGCATTTTAATAGTCTCCCAACCCAAAAAAAGCCCAGTACCAGATGGGTTTACAGCAGAATTCTATCAGATCTTCAAAGAAGACCTAATTCCAATTCTCTTCAAAATATTTCACAAAAGAGAAACAGAAGGTATTCTACCCAAGTCATTCTATGAAGCCACAATTACTCTGATACCTAAACCACACAAAGACCCAACAAAGAAAGAGAACTTCAGACCAATTTCCCTTATGAATATTGATGCAAAAATACTCAATAAAATCATCACAAACCTAATCCAAGAACATATCAAAAAGATCACCCATCATGATCAAGTAGGCTTCATCCCAGTAATGCAGGGATGGTTTAATATAAGGATATCCATCAATGTAATCTGCTGTATAAACAAACTCAAAGACAGAAACCACATGATCATCTCATTAGATGCTGAGAAAGCATTTGACAAAATCCAACACCACTTCATGATAAATGTCATGGAAATATCTGGAATTCAAGGCCCATACCTAAACATAATAAAAGCAATATAAATATAAAATTAACTCAAACAAATCAATGGCCTTTCTCTAAAAGATAAGCAGGCTTAGAAAGATGTTATGGAAACAACACCCTTCGCAATAGTTACTAAAAATATAAAATACCTTCGTGTTACTCTAACTAAGGAAGTGAAAGATCTCTATGGTAAGAACTTCAGGTCTCTGAAGAAAGAAACTTAAGAAGATCTCAGATGATGGAAAGATCTCCCATGTTCATGGATTGGCAGGAGTAATATAGTCAAAATGGCTATCTTGTGTAAAGCAACTTACAGATTCAATGCAATCCCCATCAAAATTCCAACTCAATTCTTCACCAAGTTAGAAAGGGCAATTTGCAAATTCATCTGGAATAATAAAAAACCTAGGATAGCAAAAACTATTCTCAACACTAAAAGAACTTCTGGTGGAATCACCATGCCTAACCTCAAGGTTTACTACAGAGCAATTGTGGAAAAAAACTGCATGGTACTGGTACAGGACAGACAGGTAGATCAATGGAATAGAATTGAAGACCCAGAAATGAACACACACACCNATGGTCATTTGATCTTTGACAAGGGAACTAAAACCATTCAGTGGAAAAAAAGACAGCATTTTCAACAAATGGTGCTGGCACAACTGGTGGCTATCATGGAGAAGAATGCAAATTGATCCATTCTTATCTCCTTGTACAAAGCTCAAGTCTAAGTGGATCAAGGAACTTCACATAAAACCAGAGATACTGCTTAAAAGCTCAAGTCTAAGTGGATCAAGGAACTTCACATAAAACCAGAGATACTGCTTAATATCTCTTAATATCTTAAATGGTATAAAGTGGGTAAAAACCTCAAAGATATGGGCACAAGGGAAAAATTTCTGAACAGAACAATGGTTGTGCTGTAAGATCGAGAATTGACAAATGGAACCTCATAAAATTTCATAGCTTCTGCAAGTGAAAAGACACTGTCAATAAGAGAAAAAAGCAACCAACAGATTGGGAAAGTATATTTATCAATCCTAAATCTGATAGGGGATGCTCACTGTCATCCATTGGACAAAGCACAGGGTCCCCAATGAAGGAGCCAGAGAAATACCCAGGGAGCTCAAGGGGGCTGAAGCCCCATAGAAAGAACATCAATATGAACTAACCAGTAACCTCAGAGCTCCTTGGAACTATACCACCAGGCAAAGAAAACACATGGTTGAACTTGTGATTCTAGCTATATTTGTAGCAGAAGATGGCCTAGTCGGACATCAATGGGAAAAGAGGCCCTTAGTCCTATGAAGGCTCTATGCCCCCATATAGAGGAATGCCAGGACCCACTCCCAGTCCTGTTGGCTTGGCGAGGATGGGTAGGGGATAGGGGATTTTTGGAGGGGAAACTAGCAAAGGGGATAACATTTGAAATGTAAATAAAGAAAATATCTAATAAAAAAGAAAAAAGGAAAAGATAAATTTCAAAAAAAGGAAAGAAAGAAAATACAAATGGAAGTAACCTGGAAATGGAAAACCTAGGAAAGAGGTTAGAGTTTACTGATATATATATATATATATATATATATATATATATATATATATATATNATATATATATATATATATATATATATATATATATATATATTACCAATAGAATACAAGACATAGAAGAGAGAATCTTAGGTGTAGGAAATACAGTAGAAGAGATTGACACAACTGTCAAAGAAAATTCAAAACATAAAAAAATTCCTAACCCAATGCTTCCAGGAAATTCAGGACACAATGAAAAGACCAAATCTAAGGAAAACTGGAACAGAGGAGAACGAAGATTCAAAACTCAAAGTACCTGAAAATGTCTTCAACAAAAGCATAGAAGAAAAATTCTCCAACCTAAAAAATGGATATAAAGGTACAAGAAGCTTATAGAAAACCAAATAAATGGAACCAGAAAAGAAATTTTTCTTGGCACGTAATTATCAAAATACTAAATGCATAGAGCAAAAAAGACTATTAAAAGCTGCAAGAGAAAAAGGTCAAGTAACATACAAAGTTAGACCTATCAGAATTACACCAGACTTCTCAACAGAGACTATGAAAGTCAGAAGAGTCTGGTCAAAAGTCATGCAGACTCTAAAACACAAATACGAGCCCAGGCTACTACACCCAGGAAAACTCTCAATCAACATAGATGGAGAAACCAAAATATCCCAGGACAAAACAAAATTCAAACGGCATCTAGTACCAACCCAGTCTGACAGAGTATCCTGGAAGGAAAATTCCAACACAAGGAAGATAGTTGCACCATAGAAAGGACAAGATATTAAGCATCTCACAACAAAGTCAAAAGCAGAGACCCACAAGCACATAAAGCTACCTACAAAAACAAACATATAGGAACAGTCATCTCGCTTTAATATCTCTCAGTATTAATGGAATCAACTCACCTATAAAAAGACATTAGCTAACAGAATGGATACACAAACAAGATCCAGAATTTTGCTGCAGACAAGAAACACACCACCACAACAGAGACAGGCACTATCTCAGAGTAAAATGATAGAAAATGTTCTTCCAAGCAAATGCTCCAGGAAACAAGTAGGACTTGCCATCCTAATATCCAAAAAATAGACTTTCAAACAAAAGTTATCAAGCACGATGAAGAAGGACACTTCATATTCATCAAGGGGAAAATCTACCAAGAGAAAGTCTCAATTCTATACATCTATGCCCCAAATGCAAGAGGAACCAAACTCATAAAAGAAACTTTATTAAAAATCAAAACACACATTGAACACCATACAATAATAGTGGGAGATTTCAACACCCCAATCTCACCAATGGACAGGTCACTGAAACTGAAACTAAACAAAGACACAGTGAAACTAAGAGAGGTTATGAACCAAATAGATTTAACAGATACCTACAGGACATTTCACCCTAAAACAAAAGAATACACCTTCTTCTCATCACCTCATGATACCTTCTCCAAAATTAACCATATAATTGGTCACAAAACAACCCTCAACAGATATAAGAAGAATGAAATAATCCCATGCATCCTATCAGATCATCATGGCCTAAGGTTTGTCTTCAATAATAGCAAAAACTACAGAAAGACAACATACACGTGGAAACTGAACAACTCTTTACTTAATGATATCTTGGTCAGGGCAGAAATAAAGAAAAAGATTAAAGACTTCCTAGAATTTAATAGAAATGTTGCCGCGTCATACCCAAACTTATGGGACACAATGAAAGCAGGGTTAAAAAGAAAGTTCATAGCACTAAGTGCCCTGGTAAAGAAATTGGAGGTATCTTACTCTAATTACTTAACAGCACACCTGAGAGCTCTAGAATGAAAAGATCCAAACTCACCCAAGAGGAGTAGAAGGCAGAATGTAGTCAAACATAGGGCCAAAATCAACCAAATAGAAACAAATAAAACAACACAAAGAATCAGCAAAACCAAAAGTTGTTTCTCAGAAAGAGTCAACAAGATAGATAAACACCTAGACAAACTAAATAAAGGGCCAAGAGTCAGTATCCAAATTAATAAAATCAGAAATGAAATGGGAGTCATAACAACAGAAACGAAGGAAATTAAAAAAAAAAATCATCAGATCTTACTATAAAAGCCTATACTCAACAAAACTGGAAAATCTAGATGAAATGGGTGGGTTTTTAGACAGATGCCACATACCAAAGTTAAATCAGGAACAGGTAAACTATCTAAACCAGACCATATCACAAAAGTAAATAGGAGAAATCATTTAAAAAACCTCCCAACCAAAACAAGCTCAAGGCCAGATAGATTTAGTGCAGAATTCTACCAGACATTCAGAGAAGCCCTGATACCATTTATCTCAAACTATTCCATGAAATAGAAACAGAAGGAACACTACCTAACTCATTCTATCAAGCCACAATTACTCTGATACCTAAACCACAGAAGGACCCAACCAAAATAGGACGTCATACCAATCTTGCTTATGAATACTGATGCAAAAATACTCAATATAATTCTTGCAAAACGAATCCAAAAACACATCAAAGCCATCATTCACCATGATCAAGTAGGCTTCATCCCAGGAATGCAAGGTTGGTTTAATATACAAAAATCCATTAACATAATCCATTATATAAACCAACTCAAAGAAAAACTCACATGATCATCTCCTTAGATGTGGAAAATGCATTTGACAAAATACAACACCCCTTCATGTTAAAAGTATTGGAGAGGTCAAGAATTCAAGGCCCATACCAAAGCAAAATAAAAGCAATTTACAGCAAACCAACAGTCAATGTCAAGTTAAATGGAGACGTTCTTGAAGCAATCTCACTGAAATTCGGGACAGGGCAAGGATGACCACTCTCCCCATATCTACTCAATATAGTACTCAAAGTGTTAGCTAGAACAATAAGACAACAAAAAGAGATCAAGGGGATACAAATTGGTAAAGAAATAAAGGTATCACTATTTGCATATGATATGATATGATATGATACATTAACAACCACAAAATGCTACCGGAGTAATTCTCCAGCTGATAAACAACTTCAGCAAAGTGGCTGGATATGGAACTAACTCAAATAAATAGGTAGCCGTCCTTTATATAAATGATAAACAGGCTGAGAAAGAAATTGGGGGAAGAACTCCCTTCACAATAGCCACAAATAATATATAACACCTTGGGGTAACTGTAACCAAAAAAGTGAAATACCTGTATGACAATAACTTCAAATCTCCCAGGATATAATTGAAGAAGATCTCAGAAAATGCAGAAATCTCCCATGTGCAAAGATTGGCAGAATTAACATAGTAAAAATACCCATCCTACCAAAGGCAATCTATAGATTCAATGCAATAACCATCAAAATTCCAACACAGTTATTCAAATACATAGAAAGAGCAATTCACAGATTCATCAGGAAATGCAAAAAAAAAAGAAACCCAGAATAGTAAAAAACAATTCTTAACAATAAAAGAACAACTTGAGGAATCACAATCCCTGACCTGTAGCTTTACTACAGAACAATAATGATAAAAACTGCATGGTATTGGTACAGAGACAGACACATTGATGAAGGGAGCAGAATTAAAGACCCAGAATTAAAACCACACACTTAGAGTCATTTGATCTTTCACAGTGATGCAAAAAATATACAATGGAACAAAGGAAGCGTCTTTAATAAATGGTGCAGGTCTAACTGGCTGTCTGTATGTGGAAGAATGAAAATAGACACATATTTGTCACCTTGTATACAGCTCAACTCCAAGTGAATCAAGGACCTCAACCTAAAACCAGATACACTGAATCTAATAGAGAGAAAGTAAGAAAGAGCCTTGAAAACTCTAGCACAGGGAGAAATTTCCTAAACAAATTTCAATGGCTCATGCTCAAAGATCAAGAACTGATAAATGGGCCCTCATGAAACTGGAAAGATTCTATAAGGCAAAGGACATAGTCAACAGGACAAATAAGAAGCCTACAGATTGGGGGGAAAAATCTTGACTAACCCCACATCCAATAGAGGGCTAATATCCAAAATGTATAAAGAACTCAAGAAGTTAATCACCAAAAAACCAAACAACCGAATCAAAAAAATGGGGTATAGAACTAAACTGAGAACTCACAACTGAGGAATCTTGAATGACTGAGAAGCACCAAAAGAAATATTAGTGATCAAATTAATACAAATCAAAACGACCCTGAGATTCCACCTGACACTAATCAGAATGTCTAAGATCCTCAGGTGACAACATGTGTTGAAGTAGTTGAGAAAGAGGAACACTCTTACATTGCTGGTGGGATTGCCAACTGGTATGACCACTCTGGAAATCAATCTGGAGTTTCCTCAGAAAATTGGAAATAGATCAACCTGAAGACTCACCTATACTGCTTTTAAGAATATACCCAAAAGATGCCCCACCATGCCACATGGCACATGTTCC
Source organism: Mus pahari (assembly GCF_900095145.1). NCBI lineage: Eukaryota > Metazoa > Chordata > Mammalia > Rodentia > Muridae > Mus > Mus pahari. Next base: position 12,599 of record NW_018393978.1, on the reverse strand, counting down.
ACTATGTTCATAGTGCCCTTACTTGTGATAGCCAAAAGCTGGAAACAACCTAGATGTCCCATGACAGAAGAATGGATACANAAAATGTGGTTCATTTACACAATGGAATACTACTCAGCTATTAAGAGAAAGGACACCCTAAATGTTCCAGGCAAATGGATGGAACTAGAAAATATCAATCTGAGTGAGGTAACTCAGACCTAAAAGGAGATGCATAGTATGTGTCTTAGTCAGGGTTTCTATTCCTGCACAAACATCATGACCATGAAGCAAGTTGGGGAGGAAAGGGTTTATTCAGCTTACATTTTCCACATTGCTGTTTATCACCAAAGGAAGTCAGGACTGGAACTCAAGCAGGTCAGAAAGCAGGAGCTGATGCAGAGGCTGTGGAGGTATGTTCTTTACTGGCTTGCTTCCCCTGGCTTGCTCAGCCTGCTCTCTTATAGAACCAAGACTACCAGCCCAGAGATGGCACCACCCACAAGGGGCCCTCCCCCCTTGATCACTAATTGAGGAAATGCCTTACAGCTGGATCTCATGGAGGCATTTCCCCAACTAAAGCTCCTTTCTCTATGATAACTCCAGCCTGTGTCAAGTTGACACAAAATTAGCCAGTACAGTATGTAATCACTAATAAATAGATAGTAGCCAAAAATAAACTGTACAGTATACCCAAGATATATAGTCCACAGAACTCAAAAATGTCAACAAGTTGAAGGGCCCAAGTGAAGGTACCTCAGTCCCACTTGGGAGAGAGAAAGCAATCACAATTGGGCATGGAGGAAAGGGAGAGAGGGAGGGAAATGGGAGGGGAAAGTGGACAGGATGGTTGGGGGTAGTGGGGAGAGGGAAACCTGGTCTTCTATTAGGTCAGGTAAAAGGACTGAAGCCCAGAGGTCCACCAGAAAGGATGTAAACAGGTAACCTCAGGAAATAGGAGGTTAGGCGACTCCCCAAAATGCACCAGACACCTAGGAGGTGAGAGACTCTCAGAACTCAAAGGAAGGGACCTTATATGAAATGATCAACAGTAGGGAGAGGGAACTTAATAGAGCCCACCTCCAGCAGGAAGACTGTACATCAAGTGAGGGACAGGGATTGTCATCCCACAGTCACATCTCTGACCCATAATTGTTCCTGTCTGAAAGAATTACAGGGATTGAAATGGAGAGGAGCCTAAGAAAAAAGAAGGTCCAGGGAGAGTCCCAAGGTAGGCTCCATCTTGAGGGGAGGTCCCAAGGCCTGACACTATTGCTGAGGATGTGGGGATGCTCACAAAAGGGACCTATCATGATGGCCCTCCAATGGACCCAACAAGCAGCTGAAAGAGTCAGATACAGATATTTGCACCTAAGCAATGAACAGAAGCAGCTGACCCCTGTTGTTGAATTAGGGAAGGCTGAAAAAGCTGGGAAGAAGGGTGATTCTATAGGAGGACCAGCAGTCTTAGTTAATCTGGATCCCTGAGATCTCTCAAACACTGGACCACCAGACAGACAGCGTACACCAGCTGATATGAGGCCCCCAACACACATACAGCAGGGGACTGCTGTGTCTGTGTTCATTCAGAGATGATGCACCTATGGCTCAACAGACTAAAGGACCCAGGGAGTTTAGAGGTCAGGTGGGGTAGGGGTTGGGGGCATCTATGTGGAGACAGGGTGGAGTGTGGAGGAGGTGTGGGATGTGGAGCAGTGAGAGTGTGGATGTGGAGGGGGGAATAGAATATGGAGTGTAAAAGTGAATTAAAAATTAAATAAATTTTAAAAAAATATTTAAGTAGAAAAAATATTCTTACCCACAGAAACCAGGTTGTTGTAATTCTCCAACATGACATCTCTGTACAAAGCTCTCTGGGCAGAATCCAGATATTCCCACTCCTCCTTAGAGAACACTATAGCCACATCCAGGAATGTCAATACACCCTGAAATTAAAGTTAACAGTATTCCCTTGTGTCTATTGGCTACATTCTAGAATTGACCAAAGGAAATATTAGTTAACTATATAACTTGTTCTGTTATCAATAACTAATCTTAATTTTTGATTAATTATGATCTGAGAGAAAGAATGTTGTGATTTCCCCTCAAACCTCCAATAGTGCAGGGATTGTCAACCTGTGAGTGGTGACTCATTTGGAATCATGTGACATGATCCCCTAAATGATCTAAATGTGATTGCCTAAGTCACCAGAAAGCAGAGATATTTATATTAGGCTTCATAACAGTAGCAAAATTATAGTTATGAACTGCAATAAAAACAAATTCACAGTTAAGGTCACAACCACCCGAGGAACTCTATGAAAGGGTTGTAGCAGTAAGAAGGCTAAAAACTACTGCAATAGCCTCTCAGCCTTATTTTATAAGTTATTTATCATATAGTTATTATATAATTTAATCTATAATTGTTATATATTATTTATGTATTATACAGTCATATAAATGAATATGAATTTTTATATGTATAATTTATAATAAGTTACATAACTTATTGTATAAGTATAACAGAGAGTCATATAGAAAAATAGTTCTGTAAATATGAGTTAGCATAGTGAAAGTTTGGATGTTGGAACTATGAAGTAATTTCTGGAAGAACAGTCATCCTTTCCTATACCCATGCATGCATTTACCTGTGAAGAACACATTTCTTCTTCTTCATTCAGAATGGAATGTATCACAAATGTTTATCCTAAAATTTCACTTTCCAGAAGCCACTCTTTCTTCAAAGGCAGCAGGTCCTCCCTGTCACTGGTAAAACTGAGGACTGGAAAGCAGGAATCAGAACTCCATCAAGCCTTCTCCAGAGAACAGATGCAGGAATGATGAGCTTTAATATGTGGCAAAAAAGACTTTCCTTTCCTGCATCAGATGCTCTGTTTTTCCAGAAGCTGGTGTATTTCTCTGCAGACCTGCGTATGTGGCTTTAGTGCCCTGCTCTACACCTCATACTGACAAAGTAGGATTTTAAATGAAGGCTGAACACTGTTAAAATTGATATTCACTCTTTGCTTTCTTTACCTTTGCTTGAGATGGTTTATCTCAAGAAAACTGATGCCTTTATTTGCAATAATGGCCAGTAACTGTGAGGCAACCTCAGCTGAAAGTATTTCTCATAATGAGTAAGTAAAATACTTATCTGTGGCCAAGAAGAAACAAGGCAATGAATTCTCGCTTCACCATTGTCTCCACTGAGATTACTTTTGGCTTCTATGTTCCATTCTAAAATACCATGGTTTTGTGATTTTAAAGAAAGACCCATGATTATGTCTCACCAGGTTCCTTTTAACAGTGATATTGCTTCTTTTGGATTCATTATCAAAAATATCATCTGTTCATTTGTAAATATGATACATTTGCAACAATTCTAATACCTTCACCTGTCATTGAAGGCAGCTGAACTCTTAATTTTTCTTGTTAGCACATTTAAGCTGGTAAGAGGCAACAAATAGGTTACGTTAAAGGCATCATTACCAACTAATAGTTTGTCATTTACTCTCTACAAAGAATAGAGTGCACAACACAGGGAGAAACATTGATCTCTCTGGCAACGTGCACCCATATAATTTATTATTAGTCTCTAGAAGAAATACTAATAAGAACTCAAATTGTGCCTCAATGATCTTGTTGGAGGATAAACTGGAAACTGGTACTAGGTACCGACCTATTTACTTGAGTTCAACCTTAGTTCAGGTTCTCAAAATGGAGTTTGTGGCCAAAAGATTGAGTCTATCACATGTGATGATTTATCAAACAAAGAAAATATTAAGTCTAAAAAATTCCTTACACAAAACATCCAGGAAATTTGGGCTACTGCTGGATCCATCTGGTGTGCCTATATAAGGGGATGTGGGACATGGTTCATGCCCCTAGAGCATCATCTGGCCATTGATCTCCATGACCACCATGAATGCTGATGGTTGCTGTTGCCCTGAAGCTGATCTGCTCTTTATTACTCTACTTTCAATCTTTCTTTCTGGGGAACATTTTTCCCCCGATTACTCATAGCTAATCACACCATAATAATTGAAACAGATGTGGTTCTCAGGAATGAGGAATACAGATGGTCATGAGGCTGTGGAGAACAAGAAACAGGCCTTCTGCTTGGCCTTTCAGCCCAAGGGAAAAGATCTAGATGACATAACAACAAAGTATATAAAAGCCTACATGGTCCTTTGTAGAAATAGTTTATTGCCAGACTTATTCTTGAATTTGGGATCATGAAGAAATATATATACCCTCTCAACCTCCACAGATCAAAAAAACAAGATATTTCAAGACAAATCCAGATTGAAACAATATCTATACAGAAATCCAGCACTACAGAAAATGCTACAAGGAAAATTCCAACCCAAGAAGGATAACTACACCCATGGAAATAGGAAATAATTAATTCTATAACAGCAAAAACAAAACAAGGGAAACATACAAACTATGTTAAGCAAAAGGAATTAACAATCACTGGTCATTAATATCTCTCAACGTCATGGACACAATTCCCCAATAAAAACACACAGACTAACAAAAGGATCCTAATACATGACTCATAATTCTGCTACATACAAGAAACACACCTCAGCACTTAAGATATGAATGACCTGAGAGCAGAGGGCTAGAAAAGATGTTTCCAAGCAAACATACCCATGAAGCAAGCTAGGTTAACCATTCTAATATCTAATAAAAAATATACTTTCAAACAAAATTAATCAAAAGAGACAGAAGAATATTTCACCCTCATCAAAGAAAAATATACCAAGATGTTTTCCCAATTCTGAACATTTATGCCCCAAATACAAGGGCACTCATAGTTGTTAAAAATAAAATAAAATAAAATCAAAATTGCCCCACTCCTTATTAGTAGGAGACATCAAGATTTAACCTCTCCAATCAACAGGTCATCCAGACAAAAACTAAATAAACAATGAAACTAAATGGCATTATCACTCAAATGAATCAAACAGATATCTACAGAACATTTAACACAAACAAAAAAGAATATGCCTGCTTCTCAGCACCTCATGGAACGTTCTCTAAAATAAACCATTATAGTCTATCACAAAGTAAACCTCAACAAATACAAGAAAAATTGAAATAACATCTTCTATCTTATCAGGCCACTATGGATTTAAGCTAGAACTCAACAGAAATAGAAACATCAGAAATCCTAAACACTCATGTAAATTAAACAACTCTATACTCAATGATCACTGGATGAGGAGATAAATAAATAAATAAATAAATAAATGGCATTTGGCATGTAAATAATAAATAAGTTAATTAATTAAAAAACCAATATCAAACATCATGCTAAATGAAGAACACTTGAAGCAATCATACTCATTTTAAAATTGGTAAAATAGATGTCATTGAATTAAATGGATAAAGAAATGTACATTGACACAATGGAATATTTCTCAGCTGTTAAAAATGACATCATGAAATTTACAGGCAAAGTGCAGAACAGAGACTGAAGGAATGACTAACCAGAGGCTGCCCCACCTGGGGATCCATCCCATATATAATCACCAAACCCAGACACTATTGTGAATGCCAATAAGTGCTTGCTGACAGGAGCCTGATATAGCTGTCTCTTATGAGGCCATGCCAGTTCCTGGCAAATACAGAAGTGGATGCTCACCGTTATCTATAGGATAGAGAAGCTAGAGAAAGTACCCAAGGAGCTGAAGGGGTCTGTGACCCTATAGGTGGAACAACAATATGAACTAATCAGTACCTCCAGAGCTCATGTCTCTAGCTGCATATGTAGCAGAAGATGACCTAGTTGGCCATCGTTGGAAAGAGTGGTCCCTTGGTCTTGCAAAATTTATATGCCCCAGTACAGGGGAACCCTAGTGCCAAGAAGTGGGAGTGAGTGGGTAGAGGAGCAGGGCAGGAGGGTGGGGTGTAGGGAACTTTCAGGATAGCATTTGAAATATAAATGAAGAAAATATCTAATAAAAAATTTTAAAAAATTAAGGAGGAGTATATATGAGGAGGGGGACCTTGAAGGAGTGGACAAGGGGTTGTATTACATGGTGTGGTTGTATTATATGTGAACAGAATCCTTTTAAAATTAATAAACAGAAGTCAATTAATGGAGATCTGGTAAAACAGTGCCTGTTACCTAATGCTTTTCTAGATTCAGCACTGGGATGGCATCATGCAGTCACTCAGGTCTCTTTCCCTTAATACACTAATTTGTAAAATGTCCTTTTATAAATGGGAATATTACTCAGTGTATCTTAATGTAGGGATACATTTGCAATATTAATATCAATATAATTATAGATAAATTTAAGTTTAAAAACTCCAATATAGGAATTATAAGGAGATTTGCTTCTTACAAAGGACTCTGATCAGGGCCTCTTTCATATCTCTGTTTCTCAGACTGTAGATGAATGGATTCAGCATAGGAGTCACCACTGTGTACATCAGGGCCATGACAGTCTCCTTTATAGTAGAGTTATTAGCTGATGGGCATAAGTAGAAACCAATAATTGTCCCATAGAACAGTGAGACCACAGACAGGTGGGAACCACAGGTGGAAAAGACCTTGGCTATGCCACGTGTAGTTGAAAACTTTAGAATGGAGCAGACAATTTGTACATAGGAAACAACAATGAGTAAGAATGGGATCACAGTATCAAGCGTTCCCAAGATAAATATCATTAGTTCATTAATATAAATGTCAGAGCAAGCTAACTTGAGCAGGACAGATATGTCACAGAAAAAGTGGGGGATCACATTGTTCTCACAGAATGACAATCTTGCCAAGAGTAGGGTGTGTAACATGGAATACAGAATGGTAAATACCCAGGAGAGCACTACCAGAGACACACAGAGCTTGGGGCTCATGATACTGGTGTAATGAAGAGGAAAACAGATTGCTACATAGCGGTCATAGGCCATGACCACAAGAAGAACGTTCTCCGTGTTTGCAAAAACCATGAAAAAGTACATTTGTGTCAGACAGCCAACATAAGAGATCGATGTGTCCTGGCTCTGCATGTTCTGCAGCAACTTGGGCATTGTGACAGAGGAAAAGCAGAGATCAGAGAAGGACAAGTTGCTGAGAAACAAATACATGGGTGTGTGGAGATGGGAGTCCAGATAAATCAGGATGATGATGATGAGGTTCCCCAGGACAGTGGTGAGATACATGGCCAGGAACAGGGCATAGAACACCTGCTGCTGCTCTAGGGGGATGGGCAAGCCCAGGAGGATGAACTGAGAGATGGCAGTCTGATTATTCATTATCATTCTTATTCTCCAGTATTCTAATGAGAAAATTATCGGTGTCACTGAAAATTCAAAATAAAAAAGAATATATATTCAGAAAATATATTGTACGAAATGGATCTTATAGTCATCATTGTAATTATTACCTCAAAACTCCAAATGTCTGCAATCACTACAATCATTAATGTTCTTTCTTGTTTTTTGTGTTTTGTTTTTTTTGTTTTTGTTTTTGTTTGTTTGTTTCTGTTTTCTGCTTTTTCTAGACAGGTTTTCTCTCTATAGCCCTGGCTGTCTTGGAACTCACTCTGTAGACCAAGCTGGCAGCAAACTCAGAAATTCACCTGTGTCTGCCTCCCAAGTACTGGGATTAAAGGTGTGTGCCATCACTGCCCCACTATTAATGTTTTCTTAATGTCTCATTAAAAGGTTTCAATCTCCTCCTTTTTCCTAGATAATTGTATGCTGTTTCTACTGAGATACAAAATGGATTAAAGCTTCTCTCTCCTGCTACCTGATCATCCTGGTTGACTTTTGTCTGTTCATTTTCAATTTGCTCTACGTTATTTTGTATACTGATGTTCTTAAAGAATTTGTATCAACATTATCATCATAATATTATATGAATATCAAGAAAACCTTGCATACACCTATTTATTAGATTATTCTTTCAAACTTGGACTGGAATGACTATGTAATATAGATATTTTTACTTCACTGTAAACTATCTCCATTCCATTACTTTATGACAGGCAACAGATTTTCAAAAAGCCCAAGTGAAACTCATGTTTTCATTTTACTGTCTCTCAAAGCATTCCTTATTCTACCTTTCTGGTTTCCTATAGGCCAGTAAAAGAAAATAAGATTTCCATTAGAAATCAGTGATTTATTCATTGTTGCTCTAGTCATTTTTTATTCGATATTTCTGATTTCCCCTCTGAAAACCCCTATCACATCCCCTTTCCCCTGCTTACCATCCCACCAACTCCCACTTCCCTGTCCTGACATTCCTCTACACTGGGGCCTCAAACCTTTTCAGGACCAAGGGCCTCTTCTCCCATTGATGTCCATCAAGGCCATTCTCTGCTACATTTGCAACTGGAGCCATGAGTCCGACCACGTGTACTCTTTGGTTGGTTGTTTAGTCCCTGGGAGCTCTGAGGGCTCTGGTTGGTTGATATCGTTGTTCTTCCTATGGGGTTTCAAACCCCTTCAGCTCATTCAATCCTTTCTTTACCTCTTCCACTGGGAACCCCATGCTCAGTCCAATGATTAACTGTAGCCATCTGCCTGTGTATTTGCAGGCTTTGGCTGAGGCTCTCAGGAGACATCTATAGCAGGCTCCTGTCACCATGTACTTTTGGCATCCGAAATCGTGTCTGCATTTGGGGGCTGGATGTGGGTGACTACCCAGGTGGATGGCCTTGGTTCCACAATTTTTCTCCGTATTTCCTCCCATGAGTATTTTGTTCCCCCTTCTAAGTAGGACAGAAGCATCCACAATTTGGTCTTTCTTCTTCTTGAGCTTCATGTGGTCTCTGAATTGTATCTTGGGTAGTCCAAGCTTTTGGAATAATATCCACTTACCAGTGGGTGCATATCTTGGGTGTTCTTTTGTGACTGGATTACCTCACTCATGATTATATTTTCAAGTTCCATACATTTTCCTAAGATTTTCATGAAGTCATTGGTTAGTTTTATACCTGAGCAGTACTCCGTTGTGTAAATGTACCACATTTTCTGTACCCATTCTTCTGTTGGAGGGCATCTGGGGTATTTCCAGCTTCTGGCTATTTTAAATAAGGCTGCTATGAACATAGTAGAGGAAGTGTCTTTGCTATATGTTGTGGTAACGTTTGTGTATATGCCCAGGAGTGGTATAGCTGTGTCCTCAGGTAANNCTATGTCCAGTTTTCTGAGGAACTACCAGACTGATTTCCAGAATGGTTGTACCAACTTGCAGTCCCATCAACAATGGAGAAGTGTTTCTCTTTCTCCATAAATCCATTTATTTTTTTCTTACCCTGAACTGCTGTCATACAGTATACAGTGTCTCCCCTAAATTCTTCTATTTCATTAATTATTCTCTGTAAGCTTATATCAATATATGAGGATCACATATGTCTTCACTGGAATACAGAGGCTAACTCAGTAATGATTGTGTTCTCATGTCTCCTTATCGGTCTCTACGTCATCATGTTTCATTTACACTGTGGCATTCTAACAAAGAAGTGCCATCACATTTTTTTCAGATTTATTTTTCAAATTACCACTACTGCTCTGAGGATAAGTTCAAAGCTCCTCCAAGGACAAAAAATGCTGTTTCATTATCTCCCAGGTGCCAGTGGCACACCCCATAGTCTCACAGTGATACTTGGATCTCTNTCTTTATCAGTGCTGGGGTTAGGACTCTTCAACTCCTTCATTTTAGAGTTGCTCCTCTTCTTGCCTATTACTTCCCTGTTTCCCCTTCATCTGTTTCATCCTTACTCATAGGTCAGAGATATTGCTTATGACATACTCAACTAAATTTATTCTTTCTTCCCATACTANGTGATACCTTCACCTCTGTTCCCTAGCATTATATCCCTATCCCATGCAGTTAAATAGGTGGTCACTGCTTAATCTGTATTCCCATTAATTGTGAACAATAAGTAGAAAAGGTCACATAAGTCTTCATTTTGTTT
>NW_018393978.1:0-1282 GCF_900095145.1 Mus pahari | reverse complement strand
GGAACTTAAGTGCCCCAAATCCCAGAGAGGTACAGATGCTGTATAACTCATTGAGGATATAGTAATTACCCTGGACAATTCTAGAACCAATATACTTCAGGNATCTCTAGTGGAAGCCAATTATATTCACTGATCACTGTTTCCTGAACTTTGGAGATGGTAGAATTTAAAGAAAAACGAAATAATAAATTAACTAATTAATTAATAGCAGCAGTAATAATGCCAAAAAGCATGGAATAGCATATGTCACTGCAGTACTAGATGAATCCTCTCNCACTCAGGCCAGACAAGGCAGCAGATATGGGGACAGACCTGTATAAAGACCAAGCTGTACANTGACTGCATGTGNGTTGAGGGCATACCTCCAGTCCATGCTCATTCATTGGTTGGTGGTTCAGTCTCTGGGGAACTCCCAGGGGTCAATGTTAGATTCTGTGGAATAACCTCTACCCTCTGGTTTCCTTAATCCATCCCCCAACTCTTCCACAAGACTTTCTGAGTTCCGACTAATGTTTGGCTATGGGTTTCTGAGTCTGTTTCAGTCAATTGCTGAGAGGAGTCTCTCCAAGGGCAGTATGTTAGACTCCTGTCTACAAACATAAAAGAGTATCATTAATAGTATCAGGAATTGGTTCCTGACCATGGAATGGATCTCGAGTTCAGCCAGCCATCTGTTGGCCATTCTCTCAGTCCCTGCACTTCTTGTAGGCAGAAAAAATTTTGGGTTTGGTTGTTTACAATCATTCAGATTTTCCAATGTCTATCATGATAAGGCAAACACCTGTCATGATGCATGACACTGGCCAATGAACATCTGTTGCATGCTGCTCAAAATTATACAAATTTCTTTATGATAAAACTAAAAAAAATCCCTATTTAAATAGAAAGACTTGAACAGTTAGCACTAAATTGTAAACTCTACACTGCATTGTGGGTGGATATGTTGTTATCCCTCACCCGGGAGTCCTTCCTGGCTAGAAGAAGTGGCCATTTCAGGTTCCATATACCCCACTATTAGGAGTTTCACCTAGAGTCACCCTTATGCTCTCCCTGGAATATCTCCTATCTCAGATCTCTGGCATCTGGCATGTTCTTAGCCTTCTTCCACCCTAATTTCCATATACTCTCTCCCTGGGTTTTCTTCCCCACACCCATCTCCCTTCCCCATCCCGTCTCCTACACATTCCCTCCCTCCATCAATCCCCAACGAATATTTTATTTCCTATTCTGAGTTAGATTCAAGCTTTCATCCTTGGTCCTTCATTGTTACTTAAATTCTTTG
>NW_018393977.1:4091-5038 GCF_900095145.1 Mus pahari | reverse complement strand
CATCTTCCTAGAACCTCAATATCTTTCTTAAATGTANCTTCAGACCTTATACAAAGGTCTGCATCTATTTTAATCTAGCTATTTACCAGGAAGCATAGGTGGCTGANCATTGGGAACAGCCATTGCAAGAGGCTTTAGTTAAAGATAAAGCAAGAGACTTTATATAAAAGCAGCCTTTACAGAAAAGAATAGCAAAAAGTTACATTGAAAGAATAGTTTGAGTGGTAATGAGGTAAATTGTGTCTAGATCTACTAGTGGCAGCTCTAGTAGAGGGAGACTTGAGGCCTGATTTTTATATTTGAAGAGGATTGGGAAGACAGTTGAAACCTTGGTTTCNGCTATGAAAGTGATCCTCAAAACCATCAGAGACCCAAGAAGGATAAATTTTATCTGAATTAGCAATAAGTACGGAGCAAACNACTTACAAGTCTTTTTTAAAAATGACACAGACTTACCAGCTACCTAGTCAGTCAGTCATTTAAGGTTTGTCTGTGGTCAGTGGGACATCTATTTTTGGCTGTCAGGCCCNGAAAAACCGACAGAGTGAAGCAGGACTGTGAAGAAGGAGTGCCCTATCTTGTCCAGGCAAAGGAATTCAGTCAACCTCCCAGTGTCTTGCTTGTCTACAGTATGGACAGTGTACTGTAAATAGCTGAGGCAAGCACAGAATTTTGTTCAATGATCTTTTGTGGCACATTTGAAGTAAGCCTCAGGTAGAAGTTCTTTTGTGCTCATCTTCTTTGTAAAAGATCAAAGGTGCTATAAGGAAGTGGTGTGTCTATATTATGAAAAGATTTTTTTTTATTAAACAATTTGATGCCACATTCTGTAGATCTCTGAAGTATTTGAGGACAACCTATCTATCTAAAGAATATCTAAATTTACAAACATTGTTTTAGTCATTTATTTTTGTTTAACTTTGAGAACTAAATAGGAGGCTAAATAA
>NW_018393977.1:1815-3341 GCF_900095145.1 Mus pahari | reverse complement strand
GGAGAGGCTGACATGGGAGTTAGTGAGATGTTGCCTTACCGGTGAGGAGAAAATTGAGGGGGGAGACATTGCCAGGAGGAGGGGGGGCTGCTGTAGTAGCCAATCAAAAGTTGGACTCTGGAATTTGAAATCAACTTTACAGACAAATGATCTGCACATACCTTTGGAGGGTTAGATTAGCAANGCGGTCTGGAGCAGCTATTGCAGCTAGAACAAGTGAATGTGTTGGAGCGAGTAAGGGTAAGAGGTAGGCAGACTTCGGTTAAAGGATTAGACTTGGGTTAGGGATATGAGTCCTTGGAGGCAAGAGGGTCTGTGGGCATGACCGTCCTTGCTAGCAATACCTGAGTCATAGAACACTGCCTATAGAGTGAGAGATGAGAGCTCAGCTCCCCCCCCCAAAAAAAAAATATACAGAAAGGAGTTCTGACCATTTAATTGAAAATTAAAGGTAATGGAGAATGTTAACATCAAGAGTACTCTGGCAGTCATTTATTGAAGCCAGCCCACAGNACAAAGACTTTCTGGGTTCAAAGTCTGAGAATGAATAAATTTTGTTGCAGGCACCCAGGAACAACTGAGGACGGGGTTTAGACTTGGCATTGGGCCCATCTCCCAGCCTTTTCCACAGACCTGACAACTATGATGCAGTGCCCAACGTGATAGCCTGAGGTTAAACAGTAGAGGGGAGGAACCCTGGAAAGGACATCTCCGAATCCGAAGGTTCCCTGGTACAAGGAAGAGATGGACTTTTCCTGGCTTGGCTGAGGCTTGGCANAGGATCCCAGGGGTTATGGACACGGAAGGGGCACCCACTACCATTTAGGNTGAGGCTGGGAAATGATAACTTACCCTGCCCCAAAAGTTGAACCCGTCCGGTGACGAGAGTGATAGAAGGAGAGAAGTGGTCCTGACACAACCTGGAACCTGGTGTATTGGGCTNGGAGCTTGTCTTAGTTAGGGTTTTACTGCTGTGGACAGATACCATGACCAAGGCAACCCTCATAGGAACAACATTTAATTGAGTCTGACTTACAGGTTCAGAGGTTCAGTCCATTATCATCAAGGCAGGAACATGTCAGCACCCAGGCAGTCATGGTGCAGGANGAGCTGAGAGTTCTACATCTTCATCTGAAGGCTGCTAGCAGAATANTGACTTCCAGTCAGCTAGGATGAGGGTCTTAAAGTCAACACCCAGTGTCACAACTACTCCAACAAGGCCACACCTTCTTATAGTGCCACTCCCCGGGTCAAACTTGTACAAACTACAACAGGGCTCAACTCCTCCCCATTTTGGCACCACCATGATAAGCTTTTTCTCAATCTCAGGGATGCAGATATAGGCCAGATTCAACCAGATTAAAATTAGATAAAGACAGGTTTACTTGGAGGCAGCTCCCGGGCAGGTTCACCAATCTCATGAGTGGAGGTCAGTGAAGTCACAAGCCCAGCTAAAGGAAGATGGTTCTATAGAGCTAATGAAAGAGTGACGACATGTCAGCTAGGAGCTCAAATTAGTGCCCATA
>NW_018393977.1:0-1419 GCF_900095145.1 Mus pahari | reverse complement strand
GTTTCTATCCTTTGATTTTAGTTATTGTTTTTATTACTTTTTTAGATATTCCGATTTTGTAGAGCAGAAGTTTTTGATGTATAATGTATGTAATTATTTTTTGAGTTTTCTTGGTGTCTGTTGTTATGCCCCCCTTCTTGTTTCTGATTTGTTGATTTGTAAAATCTTTCTCTGTATTTTGGTTAGTTTGGTTAAGTGTTTGTCTATTTTGTTTATTTTCTCAGAAAACCAACTCTTGGTTTCATTGATTCTTTATATTGTTCTCTTAGTTTCTAATTGATTGATTTCAGCTCTGAATTTGGTAATTTCCTGCCCTCTACTCCTCTTGGATGCCTTTGCTTCTTTTTGTTCTAGAGTTTTCAGGTTGCTAGTGTGAGATCTCTCTAACTTTTTAATGAAAGTACTAAGTGTTATGAACTTTTCCTGTTAGCAAGGTTTTCATTGTGTCCTATAAGTTCAGTTATGTTGTACATTCATTTTCATTGAATTCTAGGTATCTTTTAGATTTACGCATTAGAAACTTTTTTAGTTTCCATGAGCTTGAAGGTTTTTCCATTGTTTCTGTTGAAAAACTAGCTTTTGTTCGTGATAGTCTGACACTTCCCGAACTATAACTACCACCCATGCCCAGCCATGCCCCCACCCCTACATAATCATCGGACATCTGCTGTAGGCCATGGCCCATCAGGTGTAGGCCATGCCAGTCAGAACAGGAAAGAGATCCAACGGCACTGGAAACCTTTCCAAACTCTTTGATCTGATTACAGCACACCTCACAGACACCCCTTTCTGCGGCCCACCTCCAACACTGTGTCTCTAGCTCCCACCTATGACCAGTGTCCACTGCTGAGGTACACTCAATCCAGCCAGAATAAGAACCCACTCTTCTCTCCTAACCCACCATAGGCAATATTATCTGAGGGTAAGTGGTCTCGCTTTGCGTAAAGTTCTCATTAACAAAGCCATGACGAATAAACCAGTAAGCAGACATCCATTCCTCTGTTGTCTCTGTCCAAGTTCCTGCTAAAGTTCTTTCTTGAGTTCATGCTCTGACTTCCCTTCATGACAAAATGTGACCTGGAATAGAGATGAAAAGAACCCACTCTTCCCTAGATTGCTTTGGTCTTTAGCACAGCAATAGAAATAAAGATAAGGCAACTTCCTCACATAAAAGCCAAACCTTACCCCTATCTCTCATTTTATATATAAGCCATACAGTGCATTAAACTTTAAATATAAGTCATAGAATAAATTAAACTTTAAATATAAAACTTTAAAATTATTTACACACAAAATACATTTTTAAAATGGCCAAATGATCTGAGTAGACTTTCTTCAAGGGAAGAGATACAATGAGCTAAGAAATTATGAGAGTGTTCAACATCACTAGTCATTACACAAAGGCAAACAGTGGGATAT
>NW_018393976.1:3112-3996 GCF_900095145.1 Mus pahari | reverse complement strand
GTTTTTTTAGGGATTTTTAGGGTTCAAGTTTTCTTCTAGAATTTTAAGGTATTTTAGGGTCTTAGAGTTTGTTTGTTTTTTTAGTGTTTTCAAGGATTTCAGGGTTTTTTAGGATCTTTTTAGGTTTCTTCATGATTTTTATTAGACTTTTAAAGTTCTTTTTTAAGGATTTTTATGGTTTAGGTCTTTTTAGGGTTATAAAATATTTTTGCTGTTTTTGTTTTAGGGTTTTAGTGTACTTTTAGCGTTTTTCAGGGTTAAAGTGTTGTTCTAGAATTTTAAGGTATTTTAAAGTTTTAGGATGTTTTTTTTAGAGTACTTAAGGATTTTAATTTTTTTTTCTTTTTTACTTTTTTTAGGAGTTTGTTTTTCTTTGTTTGCTTGTTTGTTGTAAGTCTTCAGAATTTTTTTACGGCTTTAGGGATTTTAGGGTTTCTGAGTTTTTTTAGAATTTGAAAGTTTTTTTAGGGTTTTAGTATTTTTTAGTGTTTTAGGGATTTTTAAGGAATTTGGGGTCTTTTAGGGTTGTTGGATTTTTAGGGCTTTAGGATTTTTTTGTTTGTTTGTGTTTTTTTTTTTTTAGAGTTTAAGGACCTTTTAGTGTTCTAGAGTTTTATTTATTCATTTATTTTTCATTTTAGGGTTTTTTTTAGGAACTTTGGTTCATTTTTAGGAATTTTTTTACAGTTTTAGGTTTTTTTAGGGCTGTTAGGGTCTTTTCAGGGTTCTTGAGTATTTTTTATGATTTTAGGGTGTTTTTAGGGTTTTAGGATTTTTTAGGGCCCTTTTAAAAAGGGATTTCTGGGTCTCAGTATATTTTTGGGTTTTTTAATTTTTTTTTTGAGCATTCTAGATTTCTTCTAGAATTTTAAGGTATGTTTGGG
>NW_018393976.1:2078-2864 GCF_900095145.1 Mus pahari | reverse complement strand
CAATTTTAAGGTTTTTGTTGGTTTTAGGTTTTATTAAGGTCTTTTCAAGATTCTTGAGGGTTTTCTTTATAGAATTTTATGGTTTTTAATTTTTGGGGGGTTTTATGGATTTTTAGTGTTTTTCTTTTTACAGGGTTTTAGTGATTTGGTTTTTTTTTTTGGTGGAGTTCCAGAGTCTCAATTTATTTTTAGGTCTTTTTATGGTATTTTTATTTTTTTTTAAGGTTTTAAGGGTTTTGTGGGGTCTTTCTATGATTCTAAAATTTTTGAAATATTATTAAGGATTTTTTTGTGTGTTTTAGGGTTTCTTTAAATTTTTTAAAAATTAGGGTTTTTTTTAGGATTTTAGGGTTCTTTTTGAATTTTTTAAAGGATTTTTGGGTCTTTTATGGTTTCTGGGAAATTTTAGGACTTTAAGGTATTTATTTACTTATTTATTTATTAGTGTTTAAGAATTATTTAGGGTCATTTTAGGGTTCTACATATTTTTTTAGAATTTTAGTGTTTTTTTAGTTTTTTTCGGGGTTTTTTTGGTTTGTTTAGATATTTTTTAGGGTTTTAGGGTTTTTTCGAGTTGTAGGGTTTTTAGGGTCTTTTTAGGGTTCTAGAGGGTTTTTTTTAGAATTTTAGGGTTTTTTTAGGTTTTTAGTGTTTTTTTTACGTCTTCAGGGTTTTTAAGGATTTTAAGGTCTTTTAGGGTTTGTGGGAATTTTTTTTAGTGCTTTAGTTTTTTTTTTTTTTTTTACTGTTTTTTGTTTTCCCGGGCCTTTGTAAGCTACTAGAGGG
>NW_018393976.1:0-1202 GCF_900095145.1 Mus pahari | reverse complement strand
TTTTTAGGGTTTTAAAATGTTTTTGCTTTTTTGTTTCAGGGTCTTAGTGTTCTTTTAGCGTTTTTGAGTGTACAAGAGTTGTTCTAGAATTTTAAGGTATTTTGAAGTTTTAGAATGTTTTTTACAGTTTTTAAGGATTTTAGTTTTTTTGGGGGGGTGGGTTTTTTTTTTTTTAAGGCTTTAGGATTTTTTTTTTTTTCCTTAGCGTTTTTAGGGTTCCTGAGGGTTTTTTTTTTTTTTTAATTTGAAAGTTTTTTTTGTGTGTGTGTGTGTGTTTTAGGAATTTTTAAGGATTTTGGTGTGTTTTATGGATGTGGGATATTTTAGGGCTTTAGGGTTTTTTCCTTTTAGTGTTTTAGGGTTATTTACGGTCCTTTTAGGGTTCTAGAGCTCTTTTTTTTTAGAATTTTAGGGTTTTTGGGGGGGGCTTTGTTCTTTTTTAGGATTTTTTATGGTTTTAGGTTTTTTAGGGCTTTAGGGTTTTTATGGTCTTTTCAGAGTTTTTGAGCATTTTTTCATAATTCTTGGATGTTTTTAGGGTTTTAGGATTTTTTTTTAGGGCACATTTAAAAAGGGAATTCTGTGTCTTAGTTTATTTTTGGTTTTTTAAAGAGGGTTTATTGTTAGTTTTTTTTGAGGGTTCTAGATTTCTTCTAAATTTTAACGTATTTTGGGGTTTAGGATTTATTTAGGGTTTTCAAGGATTTCAGGGTTTTTAAGGTATTTTAGACTTTTAGGATTTTTGTGGTCTTCAGGTGATTTACAGGGTTTTCTTGAGGTTTTTTTAAAGGATTTTTGGTGTTTTTTAAGGGTATTTTTTGCTTTTTTTAAGGTTTAGGGGTATTTTTTTTGTTTTTTTTTAGATTTTTTAGGGTCCTTTTATGGTTCCAAATATTTTTTAAATTTTTAGTTTATTTTTTAAATGTGTTTTTTGGATTTCTTTAGTTTTTAAAAAATATTTTAGGGTTCTTTAAAGGTTTGTGGGAACGTTTTTAGGACTTTCAGTTTATTTTATTTTATTTTTTTAGTGTTTTATGGTTACTAGGGGTCCTTTAAGGGACTCTAGAGATTTTCTTTTTTAGAATTCTAGTGGATTCTTTAGGGTTTTAAGGGTCCATTTTTAGGGTGCTAGAGGTTTTTTTAGAATTTTAGGTTTTTTTTTTTTAGGTTTTTAGGTTGTATTTTAGGGCTTCAGGTGTTTT
>NW_018393975.1:20669-32722 GCF_900095145.1 Mus pahari | reverse complement strand
CAGAGGAATGGATATAGAAACTGTGGTACATTTACACAATGGAGTACTACTCAGCTATTAAAAACAATGAATTTATGAAATTCTTGGGCAAATGAATGTATCTGGAGGATATCATCCTTAGTGAGGTAACACAATCACAAAAGAAGTCACTAGATATGCACTCACTGATAAGTGGATATTAGTTCAGAAACTTAGAATACCCAAGATACAATTTTCCAAACACAAAAAAACCAAGAAGAAGGAATACCAACATGTGAATACTCCATTCATCCTTAGAATAGGGTAAAAAATACCCATGAAAGGAGTTACAGGGACAAAGTTTGGAGCTAAGATGAAAGGATGGACTATGCAGAGACTACCCCACCTGGGAATCCATCCCATCATCAGCCACGAAACCCAGACAATATTGCACATGCCAGCAAGATAATGCTGAAGGGATCCTGATATTGCGGTCTCTTTTAAGTATATACTATGCCTGGCAAACACAGAAGCAGATGCTCACAGTCAGCTATTGGATGGAACACAGGGCCCCCAATGGAGGAGCTAGAGAATGTACCCAAGGAGCTGAAGGGATCTGCAACACTATAGGTGGAACAACAATATGAACTAACCAGCACCTCCAGAGCTCAAATCTCTAGCTGCATATGTAGCAGAAGATGGCCTATTCAGACATCATTGGGAAGAGAGGCCCCTTTGTCTTGCAAACTATATATGCCCCAGTACAGGGGAATGCCAGGCCATGAACTGGGAGTGGGTGGGTAGGGGAGCAGAGGCAGGGGGAGGGTATAGGGAACTTTCAGGATAGCATTTGAAATGTAAATAAAGAAAATATCTAATAAAAAAAGAAAAGTCAAAGATGGTTTTTACTGTATGATTCAACATAGTACTTGTCTTAAGGTTTTACTACTGTGAACAGACACCATGACCAAGGCAACTCTTATAAGAACAATATTTAATTGCTGGTAGGTTTATAGGTTCAGATGTTCAGTCCATTATCATCAAGGTAGGAGCATGGCAGCACCCAGGCAGGCATGCATGGTGTAGGAGGAGCTGAGAGTTCTTCAAATTCATTTGAAGGCAGCTAGGAGAATAGTGGCTTCCTTACAGCTAGGATGAGGGTCTTATAACCCACACCCACAATGACACACCTACTGGAACCAGAGCCACAGCTAATCATACCACATCCTGGGCCAAGCATATAAAAACCATCCCAGTACTAGTAGTCCTTGCTGGTGAGTTCAGGAAAGATAAAAGATGTAAATATTAAGAGTGAGAATGTCCAGTCCTGACTTTTTCAGGTGACAAGGTCTTATATTAGCAACTCTAAGTCCCCCAAAGATGACTAGAACTAACGAATGAACTCAGCATACAGAGAGGATGCTAGAGAAAGCTGTGACCCCAAGGAACACACTGCCACTGACCTATTTCATCCAAGTAGGCCCCAACTCCCAGCAACACAACCACCATATGGAGTCCACCAATGGTTTAGTATATTTATTGCATTCATTCTCATCAGCTGATCTCTGCAGGTTACCATGCACACATATAGAAAGATAAGCTTCATGGATCTCCCACGTTTCTCTAACCTAATCAAATTTACAGTCAAGATGCACTGTGACAGAGTCAACCCCTTCCCAACCTGACACCCCAAAAGATCACTTCAAACCACACGGATTTATTTGATTCTAAAATGACTTCTGTCTCTCTCACAGAAGAACGAAACAAAACAAAACAAAGCAAAATCAAACAAACAAACAAAAAAACACCCAGTCCTCTACCAACTGCAAAAGTCCCCAAAGCTTTAACAGATCCAACATTACAAGTTCAGACTCTCCTGAGACTCAGGATGCACTTTCAGCCATGATTACCTATAAATATATAAGAATTATATAATCCCATCAAATTGTGACACAGAGTAAACACCGCCATCCCAACGGGAATGAATGGAAAAATGGAGAGAATGGATCACATCACAGCAAGAACAAAACCCAGCAGGGAGAACACTGTGGCCCATGTCCAATATCTAGGCCATAAGGTAACATGATCTCATCACCAACAAGCTTGGGCAGCTAAGTTCCTAGAGACTCGCTGTTTGCATCCCACTTGTCCTCTCTCTGAAGCTGGTTCAGTTTGGTGTCTGTGCCTTTCCTCTCCACAATGCTTTATCTGTGGCATCTCCAACACCCTGGGCTTGACATTGGAATTAAGGCTTTACCCTGAAGGGTCACTTTTCACACTCTTGGGGGCATCCTCTGTAAAGAAGGTGTCAGACTTTCCACTGTCAGACTTATTAGATTTCCTTTTGAATTCCAGCGGAAAATTCCACAATCCAGTAACTTTTGTATTCTGGATGCACCACATAAACAATGGCTACATCTAATAACAACTCAAGCAGTACCTGGACTCCCAAGGGTCATGACTTCAGTAACCTCTGAGAACCTCAGCACATGAACCTGAGAAAGCATTTCCACTGCTGTAAGAATGTCCTGGGGTGTCATTGATCTCACAGGAAAGTCTTTCAAATTACTGTTCTAGTTTACACCCTTGATCATGGAATGGATAGAGTCTGGCCAGAAAATCTTGAAATGCCCTCAGGAATATTTCTCTTTATTGGCCATGGTATATCTTGTTTGGTTGATTTGGTTTGGTTGAGTTGGGTTGGGTTTTTTATGAAAGCAACACAAACCTTGACAAACCAAGAGAGAATTGAGAAAATGCCTCTATCAGATTGGATGGCAGGCAAGACTGTAGTCATTTTCTTCACTAATGATTGATGTTAAAGGGCCACACACACTGTGGGCTGAGCAATCCTTGAGTAGTGATCTAGTTAACTGTGGTTCCCCATGTGATGTAGAACATTATGGTAGAACCCTGTAGGGATGTTTAGTACCATGTTGGTGTGTATAGTGTAGTAGAGCATCTTAGTGGGACTGTGTAGTTATTCATACCAACATGTTAGGAGTCTGTAGTTATTTGTGGCATCATGTTAGGAGTGTATAGTGATGAAGAGCATCATGGTGGTATGGTGGAGAGGGGTAGAGTTCCATGTTGGTGTGTGAAGTGTTGTAGAGCATCACAATAGGAGTGTGTCATCATGATTACCACCAAAGGAGGAGTGTGTAGTGATGCAGGCATCATGGGGAGAGTGTGTAGTGATGAAGGGCATAATAGTCGGGTCTTGTAGTGATGTGAGGAGACAGAGCCTTGAGCAGCACAGCAAGAGATCAGGGATGAGTATTGAAATGGCTCACATGGCATGATCAGAAAATTACTCCTCTGTCTGATTAAGTCTTGGTTTTCAGTCATGTTAAATGAGGATTCTACAAACCCAAGTACACAAGTCAACAATCTAAAAATAACTTGTATCTCTTTTTATTGCTGGTGGTTTTTTTTATTATTTTTTATTATTTTCTTTATTTACATTTGAAATGCTACCCCGAAAATTCCCTACACCCTCACCCAGACCCTGCTCCCCTACCCACCCACTCCCACTACTTGGCCCTGGCCTTCCCCTGTGCTGAGTCATATAAAGTTTACAAGACCAAGGGGCCTCTCTTCCCAGTGATGGCCAATTAGGCCATCTTCTGCTACATATGCAGCTAGAGACACAAGNTCAGGNGGTACTGGTTAGTTCATATTGTTGTTCCACCTACAGGGTTGCAGCCCCCTTCAGCTCCTTGGGTACTTTCTCTAGCTCCTCCATTGGNGGCCCTGTGNTCCATCCAATANCTGACTGTGAGCATCCACTTCTGTGTTTGCCAGGCACAAGAGGCTGCTATATCAGGGTCCCTTCAGCAGAATCTTGATGGCATGTGCATTAGTATCTGGGTTTGGTGGCTGATGATGGGATGGATCCCCAGATGGGGTACTCTCTGGATAGTCCATCATTTCATCTTAGCTCCAAAAGTGGTCTCTGTATCTATATCCTTTCATGAGTATTTTGTTCCTTATTCTAAGGAGGAATGAAGTATCCACACGATGGTCTTCCTTCTTGGTTTTCTTGTGTTTTGAAAAATGTAAACCTAACCCTAACTTGTCCTCTTAAAGTTATTGGTTCAATATAACAGACAAATACCTCGTTCCCTGAAATTATCTTGGAATATTTCTCAGCCCCATAATTAGAGGTAATCTAACCCTAACCCTAACCCTAACCCTAACCCTAACCCTAACCCTAACCCTAACCCTAACCCTAACCCTAACCCTCTTTTTTAAAACCCACTTACTTTCTTTTCTATTCCCTTGGGACCATAGCTGCTGGTATCTCTTAAAAGAGCACAAGGAAGAAGCCTTGCATTCATTCCTGGGTGCCTGGCTGCATCCTCCATTGGCCTGGAGGTCCTGTATGAATTCCTGAACTAAGAAAGTTTCCAGACTCTGATTTTACTTCCTAGACAACTGCTCTTCCCTCCATGTTGTCAGCTTCTTCTCCTCACTCTTTCTGTACTTTGTTTAAGCTGGATGCTTTCTTAATCTACAGCATTGACTGCCATCTTAAAGTTGGATATTTACTGGCTTTGGAGATTTCTTCTCTGGCTTTTCTCCCATCCACATATAATCAATATACCGAGGTGATGATTCTGAGGGACTGCTCAAAGGAGAGGGAGGGTTCCAGGACTTTGAGGTTCATAATGAATTGCCTGCCCTCCGCCTGCCTGTATCACTTCCCCTGAAACACAAAAACCTTTATTCCTAGCAGGCAAGCTAGGCCTGACAATTAATTAATGATCATAAAAAGTGCATTATAAACTCCTGAAATTCTCATAATAAAACTCATCACCCTATACAGTTAGTATGTCATGGGGTCTGCTTAAATCCAACATAAATCCAACATAACTCAAATACCATGGCAGTGCAGATTACTATTATAGTCAAGCTGATTCTGGTCCATGGTGACACAGAATAGAACCAAGAGCTGAACTACAAACCTGAAGGAATACTTTACAGATTATTTAAGGAATGGAACCTTAATGATAGGGGAGAAGAATGGGTTGTAGCATTGCCCAATCATGTTTTGACATGAGAGGTTGAACAAGGGAGTTTTCACCAATCAGGATAGGAGTAAGTTCCTAGGCCTGGGAAGAGAAACTTAATTTGACACTGCCAGCAAGATAGAGAAGTTGCCCTTGGGATATCTGGACTCTGACAACTATTTCCATATAATAGAAGCAGTTCAGCTATTGGGAAGTCCCCAGCTCCCACTGGGTCCTGGGACCTTGGATTTAGTTTCTATGATTAAATGGAGTTTGAAAATGAAATGGTAATTCTTAGAATTGGTTTCTTTTGATTATTCTCAACAAATAGTATTAATAAAATATGTCTTTAACAAAAGGTGTGTTCAATCAAAACAACCCTGAGATTCCACTTTATACCAGTCAGAATGGCTAAAATCAAAAACTCAGCAACAGATGAGTGACAGCAGATACTGGCGAGGATGTGGAAAAGAGGAATATCCTCCCTTGCTGGTGGGAATGCTCACTGGTACAACCATTCCAGAAATCAGTTTGGTGGTTCCTCAGAAAATTAGACATCGTTTTCCTGGAGGATACAGCAATGCCACTCCTAGGCATATATGTTATATGGTCCAGAAGACCCTCCAACATGTAATAATGGCACATGCTCTACTATGTTCATAGCAGCCTTATTTATACTTGTCAGGAGCTAAAAAGAACCTAGATTTCCCTCAACAGAGAAATCGATACAGAAAATGTTGTACATTTACACAATGGAATAGTACTCAGCTATTAAAAATGATGAAATCATGAAATTCTTAGGAAAATGGATAGAACTAGAAAATATCATCCTGACTGAGGTAGCCCAATCACAAAAGAATGCACATGGTATGCACTCACTGATATGTGCACAATAGCCTAAAAGCTGCAAATAATGAGGATATTATTCGGCCCTTCTTAGGAGAACAAAATACTCACTGGAGCAAATATGGAGATACTATAAAGCAGAGAATAAAGGAAATGTCACCCAGACACTGTCCAACCTGAGGATTCATCCCATATACAGTTACCAAACAGACACTATTGTGGATGCCAAGAAGCGCGTAGCTGACAGGAGTCTGATAGCTGTCTACTGAGAGGCTTTGCCAGAGTCTTACAAATATAGAGGCAGATGTTAACAGTCAACCATTAGACTGAGCACAGGGTCTCTAATAGAGGAAGTAGAGAAAGGACTGAAGGAGTTGAAGGGGTTTGCAACCCCATAAAAAGAACAACAATATCAACCAACAAGATGCCTCTCCCCCAGAACTCCCAGGAAATAAGCCATCAACAAAGGAGTACACATGGCTCCAGATGCATATGTGGCAGAGGATGGCCATGTCATGCATCAGTGGAAGAATGAAGGCTCCGTAGATTCCCCAGTATAGGGAAATGGAGAGCAAAGAGGTGGGAGTTAATGGGTGGGTGGAGGAACACCCTCATAGAAGCAGGGAGGGCAATCATGGAATAGGGGATTTACGGGAGAGGGGGGGAGACAGGAAAGGGGATAACATGTGAAATTTAATTAAAGAAAATATGCAATAGAAAAAATTAAAAAACAAACAACAACAACAAAAAAAAAAACATAAAGAAAACGAAAGGTGTGTTCATAGGGAAGGCATCATTACTTCTTTGGGTTCCCAGCAGCACCAGTGCAGGGTTTCTGGCCCTAAACTCCTCAGCCTCCACAATGGCACCCACAACAACAAATCCATTTTACGAAACCATAGGTAGAAGTATCAGCATCAGGATCCTGATCACAAATGTGATGATCATCATCTTCAGACTGGTCGGGCTGACAGAAAATGCCATTGTGTTCTGGCTCCTGCACTTCTGCTTGCGCAGGAATGCCTTCTCAGTCTACATCCTAAACTTGGCCCTGGCTGACTTCCTCTTCCTCCTCTGTCACATCGTAGCTTCCAAACAGAATCTTCTCAAGTTTTCCTTCCCCAACATTATCTTCCTCCAGTGCACTTACACCTTCAGGGTGGTTCTCTACATCGCGGGCCTGAGCATGCTCAGTGCCATCAGCACTGAGCGCTGCCTGTCTGTCCTGTGCCCCATCTGGTATCACCGTCGCCACCCATAACACATCAACTCTCATGTGTGCTGTGACTGGGTCCTGTCCCTGTTGATCTCCATTTTGAGGAATTATTTCTGCGGTTCCTTAGATATCAAATATGTAAATTTCAATGGGTGTCGGCCATCAAACTTCTTTACTACCACATACCTGATGTTTTTGTTTGTGGTCCTCTGTGTGTCCAGCCTGGCTTTGCTGGCCAGGTGTTCTGTGGCACTGGGCGGATGAAATTTACAAATTGTACCTGACCATCATGCTGACCGTTTTGGTTTTTCTCCTCTGTGGGTTGCCCTATGGCATCTACTATTTCCTGTTACACTGGATTATGAATGATTTTACGGTATTTGATTTTAGTCTTTATCTGGCATCAGAAGTCCTGACTGCTATTAACAGCTGTGCCAACCCCATCATTTACTTCTTCGTGGGCTCCTTCAGGCATCGGTTGAAGCACCAGACCCTCAAAAAGGTTCTCCAGAGGGCACTGCAGGACACTCCTGAGACAGCTGAAAACATGGTGGAGATGTCAAGAAGCAAAGCAGAGCCATGATGAAGAGCCTCTGCCTGGACCTCAGAGGTGGCTTTGGAGTGAGCACTGCCCTGCTGCACTTGACCACTGTCCACTCTCCTCACAGCTGAATGACTTGACACTACTCTGTGGTCCAGCAACATCTTCAACAGCTCTCCACTGACTTAGTTTTTCTTCCTCTCCTGAGTAAAAGCATTAATCAGAAAGTATCATGTCTGCATCCTTCCTGACATTAATCAAATTCTCATGCTAACTTCCTCTGAAGCTTTCTTGCTGTTTCTTTGCAACTTTTGTTGCCATGGAAATAGCCCAGGTCCAGAACCATGACTCTCTTGTCTGCGATTGTTCTGTACCCAAATGTAAAGACAAAGGAGCAGGTAGATGTTCCTGTGCCACAGTGCTCTATACCCAAATACCACTGAGAGATCTGGTCTCCCGGGAGTGCAGACAAGCCTGTGAGCACAGGTAAGACCACCACTTCTGCTCAAAAGGACATGCCTGGAACCCTCAGGACACAGGAACTGAGGAGCAGCCTGGGACAGTTTCCATCTGCACCCTGGAGCTTACCCTGTGCCATAGCTCTCCATACCCAAATTCCTCCCTGTCTTAGTTAGGGTTTTACTGCTGTGAACAGACACCATGACCGAGGCAAGTCTTATAAAATAAACAACATTTAATTGGTGCTGGCTTACAGGCTCAGAGGTTCAATCCATTATCATCAAGGTGAGAGCATGGCAGTATCCAGGCAGGCATAACACAGGCAGATCTGACAGTTCTATGTCTTCATCCAAAGGCTGATAGTGGAAGACTGACTTCCAGGCAACTATGGTGAGGATCTTATGCCCACACCCACAGTTACACACCTACTCCAACCAGGCCACACCTCCAAATGGTGCCACTCCCTGGTCTAAGAATATACAAACCATCACACTCCCAGAAAGAAGTGGTCTACCAGGAGTACTAACACACAGGCTTGCAGGAGGGACTTAGCTGGTTCTATTGCTCTACACCTGCCACTGCTCTCCTCCAAAACATCGCTCCCTGCTGAGACCCTTGAGATACTCCAGAGATAGCATCCTGCAGATCGCCTACAGACTGGGGACAGGCACCAAGAATGGAGTGGGGGGGATGGTCCTCCCCCCTCTTTATAAACTCAGACTCTTAATAAACTTTGGGGCTTTGAACATACACATGTCTTGGCCTCGTTCTTTTCTCGCCATCTAGTCTCTTTCAGCCCCAGCCTGCGTTTCAGGAGAACCCAGTTCGTGTGGCAGCGGGAGGCCACACTCAAAACACCATCCAACCAAACTGACTTTCCAAAGAAACCCTAAGTTTCCACTTCACCAGCCTTTACTCCAACTCCTGCAGGCATGTCTGTCAACTTAGAGAACAAAGAATTCGGCTGTGCTTACATGCCATCCCTTCAGCATAAGTCAACTCTCCATTGTCAGATGAATGAAAAGGAAGTGTACACACCAGGTTATGTCCTATTTCCAAGAGAATTTTTAGCCCAACTCCACATCCCTGAATTTTCATTGCTACATGCAGACATGGAGAATCCATCCTGGAAATACAGAAATGGGTTGGTGGGTGGAAGGATGGATGGATAGATAGATAGATAGATAGATAGATAGATAGATAGATAGATAGATAGATGGATAGATAGAAAGGAAGATAGATAGATAGATGATAGATAGATAGATAGATGATAGATAGATAGATAGATAGATAGATAGATAGATAGATAGATAGATAGATGGATAGATAGATAGATAGATAGACAGACAGACCTTTTAGTCATTCCTCAGTATGTCTAGTATACATACAACATTTGTACATCTCATGGATTGTTTAATTGTTAACAGAGACAAATTCTAACATAAAAATGAATGTTTGCTGAACAAAACTATAAGCTTAGCTAGTAAGACATTTAGGAATAAATACTTTAACATGTAATTGAAGCAAAGAACAATGTTTTGAAATATATTTGCATTTAGTTTGATGCATTTCTGATATTTGGAAGAAACTGAGAATGTGACCATATTGATGCTTTAGCAGACAAAAGGAGAAGCCAGACCATGGGGAGTATAAAGCACAGCTAGACACTTTGTTCCATCCCTACCTAACACTTGAGGACACTGCTCACTTTGCTTGGCATCATTGTCAAGGTGGCAGGAAACTCTAAGCAACAATCACATACAGGAAGGAACACACAGTGGGGTTGTGATGAGTGCATGTAGAGAGATAAAATTATAGCAAAACCAGAGATTGAGAAATGTCTCAGGAGGAACATGACTTAGCAGACCCTACACTCCCACTTGCCAATAGGACTCTGAGCAGGAAACCACAGTGCTGTCTAGGGTACTGATAAACTTTACTTCCTTTCAACTTCTAAATGCAATGCTTCAGAGCAAAGAAATATCCTGTAGTGACTGCATCTTTCCTTCTACACAAGCCAGCAAGCTACATCTAGCAAGAAGAATAGGAGAAAGGTAAGAGTCTATCTACAACTTACTTCTGGATCTATTGTTACATCGTTACTGTGCTTATATCCACATAATACCATACTGGGGCAGCATATTCAAGTTGCCATGAGGACCACAAGAGGAAAAGATGACCAGTGTGCAACTCTCTTTTGGTGAATTTGGTGAATTTGGTGCAGACAGGTTGGACAGCTGCTAGCTAATATTCATGAGACTCCATCCTGATCTCCTTATACCTAAAGCTCTTGTTGGTAACCTGCTCAACAGATGAGCTCAAATCACAGACCCTTATGACCAGAGTATGCATGAAGTGTTCTAGCAGACCTAAGGTAACTTCAGCGCACATCCTCTTGCTCTGTGGGGTTGCATACGTCAGCCAGTGGTCTTGCCAAACAACAGAGCCCAGTCAGCTACCCCACCCAAATTCAGAGCAAAGGGATTGCCCAGCTAACTAGAGAAACAGAGAGCAGGCTCTGACTGCTTAGGGCCAGCAGTAGCTGCCCATTCAGAATCATAAATTATATACCAAGCAGAGCACAGGTCTGTCCCACAAAGAAAAATAAAAAAGAAGTGTGTCCCACAAATGCTCAACCATCAGGAGAAGAGAGACATAGCTTTATAAATCTCAAGAGATTGGGAGTTCTCTAGACAACACTAAGGAAGCTACAACAGCGTTGATTTTAAAACAGGGAGAGGAATGATAGGAAATCCAGACCAGGCCAATCCTCCTTAAAACTGTCAGTAAAGTTCAAGGATATGAAGACAAGAATTTAATTAAGATATGGAGGCAACATAGCAGCTGAATAAGCAACCATCTCCTCATTAAGACACACATTTGAACAGTTATCTTTTTCATCAGGATATATTAATAATACAAAATAACTGATTTTGCAAATGATGTTTCATATGTAAACATAGTACCTAGATAGGGTTCATACCTTCACCACCCTTTCTTCCCTCCCTCTTCTTGCTCTTCTCCACCATCTCCTAAATAATCCCGAATTGTACTGTCCTGAGGTTTTTTTTCTATTCTCTAATACCCCCAGTATTCCTCAATCTGAAATAATTTCATTGCTCACACACACACACACACACACACACACACTTGTGTATAGGTTAGAAGTAGAAATAAGGTATCTTCCTTGATCACACTCTCCAAAACACAGACATTATTGATTGAGTCAGGGTCTCTCACTAATTCTAGAGCTAGCTAGTTCCAGATAATCTGGCTTGCAAGTTCACCATGGGGAACCCCTGTCTTAGTTAGGGTGACTATTGCTGTGGTGAAACCATGACCAAAAGTGACTTGGGCAGAGAAGGGCAACTTAGGTAGGAAACAGTTTGTTTGGCTCACAGTTCCATATAACAGTTCATCATCAGAAACAGTAAGGACAGGAACTCTAGCAGGGCAGGGACCTGGAGGCAGGAGCCAATGGAAAGGCCATGGAGGGATGATGCTTACTGCCTTGCTTCTCATTGGATTGCTTGGCCTGCTTTCATATGGAACCCAGGACCACAATCCCATGGATGGCACTACAAAAATGAGCCAGACCCACCCCCCATCAGTCTTTAATTAAGAAAATTCCCTACAACTGGATCTTATGGAGGCATTTTTGAGGTTTCCTCCTCTCAGATGACTCTATCTTGTGTCAAGTTGACAGAAAATTATCCAGCATCGCTTGTTGCCTCCCAACTGCTTGGATTACAGGGGGCTGATGCAGCTACCCAGCGTAGAAGTAGGTTCTGGAGATCTAGACTATACACCTCATATTTATAGAACAAGCATATTATCCACTGAACCATCTCAATGG
Organism: Mus pahari; assembly: GCF_900095145.1. NCBI lineage: Eukaryota > Metazoa > Chordata > Mammalia > Rodentia > Muridae > Mus > Mus pahari. The sequence goes on along the minus strand of NW_018393975.1, from coordinate 20,834 downwards.
CTTTGTATAAGGGTACTGGGGATCTGAACCCAAGAACTTGATCCACTGAGCCATCTCCTATCTTCACATTATTTCCTCTATAGCTAAATATATCTACCTTCTCTCTCTCTCTCTCTCTCTCTCTCTCTCTCTCTCTCTCTCTCTCTCTCTCTCTCTCTCTCTCTC
>NW_018393975.1:0-20624 GCF_900095145.1 Mus pahari | reverse complement strand
GTGTGTGAGAGAGAGAGAGAGAGAGAGAGAGAGAGAGAGAGAGAGAGAGAGAGAGAGAGAGAATATGTATGTGTTTCTTTCTTTCCTTTATCCACACATCCTTTCATGAGCATGTTGGTTGCTTCCATAAAATGACTATTGTGAATAAGACCACAACAAACATAACTATAATAGTTATAATTGTCTCTATTGTATACTGACTTTGATTTCTTGAACTGTACACCAAAAAGCAGCCTATGTGGAGCCTATGGCAATTTCAGACCTACTTTTTGAATGATAGCCACACTGGTTGCCTTACTGGCTGCAATAACTTATATTCCCTCCAGTAGTCAAGGGATCTGTTCTCACTGTGCTCTCACCAGCATCCATCCCTGTTTACTGCCTTAGTGATGTTCATCTGGACTGAGATTATCATTTGAATTGATTTTGTGCAGTATGAGAGATGGGGGTAGTTTCAATCTTCTACCTGTGGGTTTCCTGTTTAATAGCATTGTTTCCTGAAGAGGCCATCTTCCATACCTTTGTTGAGGGTCAGATGGAAGTAGATGCATCCTCTAATCTACAACACTGGTCTCCATTTTCCATTACTTGGGCTGGTATCACTCCTGGTTCATTGGTACAGGTCAGTATTACCATTTGAAACCAGACATTGTGATGCTTCTAGCACTGTTCTTGCTCAGGACTGCCATGGTCATTTGTGGTCTTTTCTGTTTCTGTTTGATTTTAGGGTTTACATTTCTATTTGTACAAGAATGTGATTGGACTTAGGTGGAGACTCCCCTGCATCCATTTTCACATTACTGATGCAGACAATAGACAGACATGGATCTTTCCAAAGCTTTAAGTGTCTTCTTCAATTTCTTTCCTCTGAGCCTAACTATTTCACTGTTCCATTCTTTCTGACCCAGGTTATAGTTACTCCTAGGGATTTCCTGGGTCATTGATGATGGTGATTGCCCTGATTTATTCTTCAGTATATTTCCTGTGATGGTTTGTATATGCTTGACCCAAAGAGTGGCACTATTAGAAGGTGTAGCCTTGTTGGAAGAAGTATGTTACTGTGGGTGTGGGTTTTAAGACCCTCTTCTTAGCTGTCTGAAAGCCAGTCTTCTCCTTAGGCCTTCAGATAAAGATGTAGAACTCTGAGCTCTGCCTGCACCATGTCTGCCTGGATGCTTCCATGTTCCTGCTTTGATTATGGACTGAAGCTCTGAACCTGTAAGCCAGGCCCAATTAAATGGTATCTTTATAAGATTTGCCTTGGACATGGTATCTCTTCAGAGCAGTAAAACCTTAACTAAGATATTTCCTACTGCTATATAAAAAAACTAGTGTATTTTTATTATTGTCTAGAAATGTATCCATTGTTTTCTAGATTTTTTCAATTTATCAGATAACTATTTTTCAAAAATATTCCCTAGTAATCCTCTGCCATTATGAGTTACCACAACAACATGTAAGTATGTTAAAGGGCTGACCATATTATGATGTTATCTTTTATTTCCTCCCTAGTTTCTTTATCCAAGATAAGTTTCTATCTCCATACATTTTTAAGTTTTCATAGTTTCTTTCCTATCAGTTTCTTGGTTTACTCTATTATGATCTTGTAAGACAAAAGAAATCATTTCAATTCATTTGTATATGTAAAGAATTGAGCTATTTAATTTTTGAGAATTTATTATACAAGTACTATATTTACATCATATCTACCCATCCTCTACCCACTCCAACTCCTCCCATGTGCTGCTCCATAAAATCCTTAACCTTTTATTATTATCACACACATATATGCATGCATGCATATACACACAAACACATACATACAAAATACTGAGATCATTTAGGGTTGCTTGATTGGATATGTGTGTAGAGCTGATGACTTGGGATTGCATAATCTATCAGGGGGCTTACCCCTAAAGAGAACATATTTGTCCCTCTTTTATTTTTTTTCATGCCCAGGTGTTTATGTCCCTTACCTGTAGGATGGTTCACAAACACAATACAAGGACTTCAGCACTGTGGGGGAGGGGAGTGTCCCATGCTTCTTAGAGTAAGAGAATCTCAGCCTTCATGTATTCTTAATTCAGAGCCTTTCTGCATCAGATACCCACTAGGGCTTGGGAGTGAAGCTAGAGCCAAGGCTATCTAAGTGACAGGCCAAAGTGACACGAAGTCCCTTCCTGTTCTCCAACCATGAGTTTCCATCTCAAACCAATGGAAGGCTATTTCACTTATTAGGGCCCAAAGGGACAGTCAGTTCTACTCCTTCCCCTCCTCAGGAAGCCACCTTGGTGACTTACTTGATCCACCCATTGTAAGTGGTAAAGGAATTGAGCTGGGGAGGTGTAAACAGCTCAGGAAGGTACAGCATTCTGCCCTCTTTTGAGACCCATTCATTACCTGTAGTTCTTCAACTAGAGTTCAGCTTGTTAGATTTCCCCCATCCACATTGGTATGTCAACTGATATTGTCATTATGAGGTCCTGCTTAAGCAATTATGTCATGAGAATCCATGGGTCACCTAAATTGTGATCTCTCTTAGAGAGATCTCCATTGTCTATTGAGAAGAACATGTATTCCACAGCTATCACATGGAATATTCTCTATATGTAAAGTCTCTTTGATGTATGGGACATTTTAACTCTAAAATTTATTTGTTAATACTTTCTCTGGATAATGTATTTATTGGTGAGGGTGGAGTATTCAAGTCAACCACTGTTTTTGATCCTGGACCTATCAATCACTTTATAACCAGTTATTTGCTTTATAAATTGTGTATGCCAACATTTATTGCATATATATTTTCAATCCACATATTCTCTCTTTTTCATTTTTTTATTAACATATTAACTACATAATGGGTTTTCCTGTATCATTTTTATAATGTACATATTGTATTTCCAACAAATTTACCTCTATTTCATTCTCTTGTCCCTTCCACCCCACTCCTGGGTGATCTCCTCCCTCTTCCCAAGTACTCTTTTATTATTATTATTATTATTATTATTATTATTATTATTATTATTATTATTATTATTTTCTGATCTTTGTGTCTTCCTTTTGGATCACTTTCTTTACTAATATAAAATGGGAGTCTTTGTCGCTATTGACTAGTTTTGACTTAAGTCTCCTCTGTTAGTGATGGGTATAGCTCTTCCTGCCTCCCTTCCTTCACTTTATTGTCTTTCACTCTCAGATTATTTTTGCCTTCAGGGATGCTTTCTGTAGTCAAACAGCATTTTTATCTTTCCATTCCATGTCTTACTAAAGGAGAGTTAAGATTGTTTAGTATTGTGTTTTTATTGAGGGGTATATTCTGAAACCTGTAATTTGATGTCATCATTTTACTGGTTGGTTTTAATGCTTTACCTCCTCTCTCTCTCTCTCTCTCTCTCTCTCTCTCTCTCTCTCTCTCTCATGTTTTTCTGCATTTTAGAATTCCAGGCAAAATTTTGATATGTTTCACTTTGTGCGTAGGTTAAACTATTTGATTCTTGGGTTTGATCTCTTAATAGTGGCCCAGAGCTCTGGAAAGCTGTACTTATATGGATCTGTTTTTCTTTATTGCTTCATGGATATAACATTTCCTTGACTTTCTCGGGAGTTCCTGCTCCTCTTCTGTATGGTGTAGCCTGCTGCTCATCCGTCCTGCTGGGCTTTTATTTAACTTAATGGTTTTTTTATTTTAATATTTTCATTGGGGTTTGGATTTGATTTTGAGTAGTTTGGGGATTTTTTTGTTTTATGTTTTGTTTTTTTGTTTGTTTGGTTTTTGGGGTTTTTTGTCTCATATTTCTTGCTGAACTTCTCTTTCTTGTTTTCTTCCTTCTGATTTTTCTCACCAAGTGTTGTTGTTGCTGCTGCTCCTATTGCTTCTGCTGCTTTAGTTTGTTTTGTTTAGACAGGGTCTCACCTTGTACCCCTGGATGACCTAGAACATGCTTTGTAGACCAGGCTGGACTTGAACTCACAGAGATCCACCTGCCTCAGCCTTCTGAGAGCTAAGACTAAAAGAGTGCACCTCCATATCTTGACTCACCTATGTTTTCAGCTGACACCCTCTCTTCCTCAGTTTGTTCAAATATGCCTAGAGGATGTTCACAGTCTTTAACACTGGGCTATTTAATTATTTACCTGGCATTTCAGCAATTTGGCATATTTATATTCAGTTATTGGGGATTAATCAGTTCTTTAATATATCACACCACCTTACTTTCCATATCCCTTGCATTGTTAACCTGAACCTTGAACTGCAGTATTTATGCTGTAGCTGCCCCTTGTGTTTGGCTTTATTACCTCTTCAGCAGTTAGTACTTTCTGCCCTAGTAGATCAGGGACCAAGATAACCATCAACATCATAGATCCACACTGCTTTTCAGAGTAGACATTCACATCCAATGGAGGTGCAAGGAACATTTGGGCATAGCTATATAAAAATATTTGATGTTCTCTCCCAAGTCAAAGGGCTTGACTTTCCCGCCTCTCCTAATATAATCCACCTCCTTGGCACCAGTGAGAAAGCTAGTAAATGCTGGGGACCCCTCCCCCAGTACATGCTTCTGGGCTGCAGAATCTCTCTCTCTCTCTCTCTCTCTCTCTCTCTCTCCCTCCCTCCCTCCCTCTGAAACAAGGTTTCTCTGTGTAACCCTACTTGTCCTAGTACTCACTCTATAGACTATGCTGGCCTGGAACTCACAGTGATTTTTCTGCCTTTGAAGTGTTAGCATCAAAGGTGGCACCACCACCTGGGTGCAGATAGAGTCTTTTTTTTTTACTTTTTTTATTAGATATTTTCTTCATTTACATATCAAATGCTGTCCTAAAAGTTTCCTATACCCTCCCCCCACCCTGCCCCCCTACCCACTCACCCCCACTTCTTGGCCCTGGCGTTTCACTGTACTGGGGCATATAGAATTTGCTAGACCAAGGGGCCTCTCTTCCCAATGATGGCCAACTAAGCCATCTTCTACTACATACACAGCTAGAGACATGTGCTCTGGGGGTACTGATTAGTTCATATTGTTGTTCCACCTATAGGGTTGTAGGCCCCTTCAGCTCCTTGGGTACATTCTCTATCTCCTCCATTGGGAGCCCTGTGTTCTATCCTATAGATGACTGTGAGCATCCACTTCTGTATTTGCCAGGCATTGGCAAAGCCTCACAGGAGAGAAGAGAGAAAATGTGGTACATTTACACAATGGAGTACTACTCAGCTATTAAAAACAATGAATTTATGAAATTCTTGAGCAAATGGATGTATCTGGAGGATATCATCCTTAGTGAGGTAACCCAATCACAAAAGAAGTCACTTGATATGCACTCACTGATAAGCAGATATTAGCCAAGAAACCTAGAATACCCAAGATACAATTTCCAAAACACAAGAAAATCAAGAAGGAAGACCAACTTGTGGATACTTTATTCCTCCCTAGAATAGGGAATGAAATAACCATGGAAGGAGTTACAGACACCAAGTTTGGAGCTAAGATAAAAATATGGACCATCCAGAGACTGCCCCACGCTGGGGTCCAGCCCCATAATCAGCCACCAAACACAGACATTATTGCATATGCCAGAAAGATTTTGCTGAAAAGACCCTGATATAGCAGATAGAGTCTTAAACCCTGCTTTTGCAGAGAAACAGCCTATGAATCTTGTCTCTTTGATTGCAGCCATACTTGGGTCAAGAGAATTGTGCCCCACCTCTTATGCCTTTGTTTATCATTCTGTTAGGGTCTAACGTTTCTTCTATAAATCTAAAGTTCAGTATTTCTGGGTCTTTCCTTGTCTTGGTCTACATTGTAGTGTTATCCCTCCTGCCTTTCATATGACTTACATCTCCTGGCAGCCTTGTGGCTGATCAGTGGAAATGCAGGTAGGTCCCAGATAATTCTCTTTCTTCCCCCATCTGTCCTCATTGTGGAAAGCCTATTCATTCACCACAGCATTATCACGAGGACTGAGAGAACTAGGCACCAGACTAGAATACCTGGTTTTAGTATTTTTATTAAGACACCTTAGAAGCAGAAAGGGAAAGTTTCCTATATCACCTCTCCCCACATTGGTAGAGAGAGATCCCTGCTAAATCAAGAAAATAAAGTAAGTTGAGTCTAGATCTTTGACTGAAAATCTTGTATCAGGTGTTTCATTGTGACACCTGTTACCAGTCAAAACACCACATCCCCTTACCCTAAGCAAGTGGCCCAGACCTGATCCTCTAGAACTACACTAGCCCAGGGCTAATTGCTGTCTCTCCCATCTCTATCCCACCTTACCATGACAGAAGACTCCACCACTGGGAGATAAGGCAGGAAAGTAAACCTGTGACTTAGTCTTACAGAATATCAGACCTACTACAGTGAGATCCAACACTAGACAGAGCTAAAACACCTCATCCACTGGCCAGCATTTTCATACTGACTCTCTAACCCCACCCTGTCAGGTCACAGAGACTGTCCCCTAAAGGGACAGGTTTTGGTTTCACTTGCTGCAACAGCACACTTAGGCTGGGCTTTAGGGGATCCCTGACATAGTGCAGATTCCTTCATCCATTAGCTCTCTAATGTAACTGACTTTAGTATATCCCAGTATCCAACTCCCACCTCACAAGGCACATCATCTATTAAAGTCCCAGCTACTGACTTAAGACAAAATGGAATCCTCACGGTGTTGCCTTAGAATTCAGTGTGAGCCATATAGATGTCTGTTCCCAAGACAGAGACCATGGTGAAGCCTCTGGACCTATCCCCATGCCAGATGGGAAGAACAGTAGCCAATGTTGGTTGGGTTCTGCCCTGGCCTGCTTACCTGTATCTGAGTATGCTATTTTTAACCATGAATTTACCTCAACAAAAGGAATCCTGCAACAGAAATATCCTGTTCCTCCCAAGTGCTTCATGGTCTCTGGGCTTAGGGATGTCAGTGTTTCTTACCACAATGCCCACTACACAAATCTCCCAATCCCAGGCATTAATGACTAAGGAAAAAAATGTGAAATCAACACCAAAGCATTGTATGAGAGCTATGGGTACACCACAGCTAGAAAGAGTGCTACAGTGCCTGAGCACATGCTGGTGAGCAGAAGAGGTGCCTGCATCTAACACAGAGCCAGCCTGAGACTTCTGAAGGCAAACTTCCCCTTCAACTTAGGACAAAAACGGGCTTGGTAGGCCTCCTAGTGGTGAGACAGTGACAAGCCCCTCACCACCACCACCCCCAACAGCAAGATCACCACAAGACTCAAGTTTGGGAGCTCAGAGTACATGAGCAAGCTGCTTAGAATCTCTAGGTCCACACAGCCAGATTGTGAGCACTAAACCTATAACCCATTCCTTGAATACTCAGATGGTAACATGCTTGCTAACATGTACAAGAGATTTCAAGGAGGCCTGAGGGTGGTATGTGTATTTAGCACACACAAGCCTCAGCTTCAGTCCTCATCACTAGAAGAAAAGATATCATGACTTTCACTAATAAACAAAATAAAGGAAGGGAGATTCGGGGAAGATTATTCAGGTGGTAAAGTGCCTTTTGCACAAGCATAAGGCCCAGAACTCAAACACCTGGCATAGCATATAAAAGCCAGGTGTTGCACATACCTGTAAAGGAGGCACAGACAGGAAGGTCCTTGGGGACTTGGGGGCCAATTAGTCTGACTAAATGAGTGAGCTCTAGTCTCAGTGAGATGCTCTGTCTTAAAAACTAAGTTATAGAGAAATTGAGAAAAATCATGGACATCAGACTCTGCCCTCCCTATATGCATACACACAAACACACACACACACACACACATTGTCATAAACACACACACACACACACAAAAAAAAAAAACTCAAGTACAATCAACCAAAAAAGATGCAAAAAAAATTCACACTTCTTAAAATTCATTCCTTTCAAAATACCAAAAGTGAAATTTAATGGATAGGTCCATAAGGGCTGTGTCTCACAGTAATAAACACCATACTCAGTGAGGTACAGCTGATGTCATAGGAAAAGCTGAAAGCCTATTCCATAAGATCTCAAATTAAAAAAAAAAAAAAAAAAAAAAAAAAAGAGCCGGGCATGGTGGCGCACACCTTTAATCCCAGCACTCGGGAGGCAGAGGCAGGTGGATTTCTGAGTTCGAGGCCAGCCTGGTGGCAGGTGGATTTCTGAGTTCGAGGCCAGCCTGGTCTACAGAGTGAGTACCAGGACAGCCAGGGCTAAACAGAGAAACCCTGTCTCAAGAAACCAAAAGAAAAAGAAAAAGAAAAAAAAGGAAAGTCAAAGATGGGTTTTACAGTATGATTCAATGAAGTACTTGTCTTAGTTAGGGTTTTACTGCTGTGAACAGACAGCACGACCAAGGCAATTCTTATAAGAAAAATATCTAATTGGTGGTGGGTTTATGGGTTCAGAGGTTCAGTCCATTATCATCAAGGCAGGAGCATGACAGCATCCAGGCAGGCATGCATGGTGCAAGAGGAGGTGAGAGTTCTACATCTTCATCTGAAGGCAGCTAACAGAATAGTGGGTTACATACACCTAGGATGAGGGTCTTATAACACACATCCAAAATGACACACCTACTCCAACAGGGTCACACCTAATCATACCATATCCTGAGTCAAGCATATACAAACCATCCCGGTACTAGTAGTCCATGCTGGTGAGTTCAGGAAAGAAGAAAGATTTAAATATTAATTAAGAGTGAGAAGGTCCAGTCCTGATTTTTCAGGTGACAAGGTCTGAATTATATCAACAGCTTTAAGTCCCCCAAAGACCACTAGAACTAATGAATGAACTCAGAATACAGAGAGGATGCTACAGAAAGCTGTGACACCAAGGAACACACTGCCATTGACCTATTTCATCCAAGTAAGTCCCAACTCAGAACAACACAACCATCACATGGAGTCCATCAACGGTTTAATATATTTATTGCATCCATTCTCATCAGATGATCTCTTGAGGTGACCTTACACACATATGGAAAGATATGCTTCATGGATCTCCCATGTGTTTCTTAACCCAATCAAATTTACAGTCAAGATGCAATGTGACAAAGTCCACCCCTTCCCAACCTGACACCCCAAAACATCACTTTAAACCACAAGGATTTACAGTTGATCCTCAAATGATTTCTGTCTCTCTCACAAAGAAAAACCCACCCAGTCCTCGACCCAGACCAACTGCAAAAGTTCCCAAAGCTTTAGCAGATCCAATTTATAAATTCAGTCTCTCCTGAGACTCAGGATGCACTTTCAGCCATGATTACCTATAAAAATATAAAAATTATATAATCCCACCAAATTGTGACAGAGTAAACATCTCCATCCCAATGGGGATAAACAGAGAAATGGAGAGAACAGATCATATCACAGCAAGAACAAAAACCAGCAGGGAGCACACTGTGGCCCATGTCCAATATCTAGGGCATATGATATCCTGATCTAAGTGCCAACAGGCTTGGGCAGGAAAGCTCCCAGAGTCTTGCTGTTTGCAGCCCACTTGGCCTCTCTCTGAAGCTGGTTCCACTTGGTATCTGTGCCTTTCCTCTGCAGAATTCTTTATCTGTTGCATCTCCAACATCCTGGGATTCACATTGCAGTTTAGGCTTTGCCCTGATGGTTCACTTATCATATTGGGGGTATCCTCTGAAAAGAATGCACCCTGCTGCACACTGCCAGACTTTCTAGCTTTCCTTTGAAATTCCAGTGGAAAATTCCACGATCCAGTAATGTTTGTATTCTGGATGTGCCACAAGAACAATGGCTATGTCTAATACCAACTCAAGCAGTACCTGGTCTCCCAAGGGTCATGGCTTCAATAGCCTCTGAGAACCTCAGCAAATAAACCTGAGAAAGCATTTCCATTGCTGTAAGAATGCGTGGGATGCCATTGGTCTCACAGGAAAGTCTTTCAAATTACTGTTCTAGTTTACACCCTTGAGCATGCAATGAACAGAGTCTGGCCAGAAAATCTTGAAATGGTCTCAGAAATATTTCCCTTTTTAGCCATGGTATATCTTGTTTGGTTGTTTTGGTTTGGTTTGGTTGGGTTGGGTTGGGTTTTTATGAACACAACACAAACCTAAATAAACCAAGAGAGAATTGAGAAAAAGTCTCCATCAGATTGGATGGCAGGCAAGAGTGTAGTCATTTTCTTCACTAATGATTGATGTAAAAGGGCCACACACACTGTGGGCTGACCAATCCTTGAGTAGTTATCTAGTTAACTGTGGTTTCCCCATGTGATGTAGAGCATCATGGTGGAACTCTACAGGGATGTTGAGCACCGTGTTCGTGTGTATAGTGTTGTAAAGCATCGTATAGTGAGTGTGTAGTTATTTATATCATCATGTTAGGAGTATGTAGTGATGAAGGGCATCATGGTGGGATTTTGTAGAACGGTAGAATTCCATGTTGGTGTGTGAAGTGTTGTAGAGCATCACAATGTGACTGTTTTATGATGATTAGCACAAAGGGAGGAGTATGTAGTGATGCAGGCATCATGAGGAGAGTGTGTAGTGGTGAAGGGCATCATAGACAGGTTCTGTAGCAATGTGAGGAGACAGAGCCTTGAGCAGAACAGCAAGAGATCAGGGATGAGTATTAAAATGGCTCCCATGGCATGATCAGAAAATTACTTCTCTATCTGATTAAGTATTAGTTTTATTTCAGCCATGTTAAAAGAGGATTCTACAAACCCAAGGATACAAGTCAACAATCTAAATATAACTTGTTCCTCTTGAAGTTACTGGTTCACTATAACAGACAAATGCCTTATGCCCTAAAATTAGCTTTGAACATTTCTAAGGCCCATAATTGGAAGTAAAACATTTACTGGGTTTCAACTTACTTCCTATTCTATTCCCTTGGGACCATAGTGGCTGGTGTCTTTTAAGAGAGCACAAGGAGGAAGCCCTGCATTCATTCCTGGGTGCCTATCTGCATCCTCCTTTGGCCTGGAGGCCCTCTATGAATTCCTGAACTAAAAAGGAAATCTTCCAGTCTCTGATTTTTCTTCTTAGACAACTGCTATTCCCTGCCATGTTGTCAGCTTCTTCTCCTCACTCATTCTGTACTGTGTTTAAGCTGGATGCTTTCTTAATCTACAGCATTGACTGCCATGTCAAAGTTGGATATTTACTGGCTTTGGATATTTCTTCTCTGGCTTTTCTCCCATCCACATATAATCAATACACCGAAGTGATGATTCTGAGGGAATGAAGTGGGTGCCAGGGCTTTGGGGATCTTAATAAGCTGCCTGTCCTCTGCCAGCCTGAATCACCACCACTGAAACAAAAACAGCAGGCAAGCTAGGCCTGACAATTAATTAATGACCACAAAAAGTGCATTATAAACACCTGAAAATCTCATAATAAACCTCATCACCTTGTACAATTAGTATGTCGTGGGGTCTGCTTGAACCCAACATTAATCCAACATTACTCAAGTATTATGGCAGTGCAGATGACAAAAATTTATGGTAATCAAGCTGATTCTGGTCCATGATCACAGAACAGACCCAAGAACTGAACTACAACCTTGAAGTAATTTTGTACAGATTATTTAAGGAATGGAACCTTAATGGTAGGGGAGAAGAATGGGTTGTAGCATTGTCCAATCATGTTTTGACATGAGGGGTTGAGCAAGGGAGTTTTCACCAATCAGGATAGGAGTAAGTTCCCAGGCCTGGGAAGAGAAACTTAATTTGACACTGCCAGGAAGATGGAGAAGCTGCCCCTGACATATCTGGACTCTGACAACTATTTCCTTATACTAGAAGCAGTTCAGCTATTGGGAAGTCCCCAGCTCCCACTGGGTCCCGGGACCTTGGATTTAGTTTCTCTCTATGATTAAATGGAGTTTGAAAATGAAATGGTAGTTCTTAGAATTGGTTTCTTTTGGCTGTTACCAATAATATGTATTAATAAATTATCTCTCTAACAAAAAGTGTGTTCAATCAAAACAACCCTGAGATTCCACCTCATACCAGTCAGAATGGCTAAAATCAAAAATTCAGCAACAGATGAGTGACAGCAGATGCTTGTTAGGATGTATAGAAAGAGGAACACTCTTCCATTGCTGGTAGGAATGCTTGCTGGTACAACCATTCTAGAAATCAGTGTGGTGGTTCCTCAGAAAATTTGACATAGTTCTACCAGAAGATCCAGCAATACCATTCCTGGGTAAATACCCAGAAGATGTTCCAAAATATAATAAAGTCACATGCTCTCCTATGTTCATAGAAGCCTTGTTTATAATAACCAGGAGCTGGAAAAAACCTAGAATTCCCTCAACAGAGGAATGGAAACAAAAAATGTGGTACATTTACACAGTGGAGTACCACACGGCTATTAAAAATGATGAAATGATGAAATCTTTAGGCTATTAGATAGAACTAGAAAATATCATCCTGAGTGAGGTAACTCAATCACAAAAGAACACACATTGTATGCACTCACTGATAAGTGGATATTAGCCCAAAAGCTGCAAATAACCAGGATAAAATTCACAGACCACATGAAGCTCAATAAGAAGGAAGACCAAAGTGTGGGTGCTGCAGTGCTTCTTAGAAGGAGAAGAAAATACTCACAGGAGCAAATATGGAGATAAAGTGTAGAGGATAGACTAAAGTAAATGTCACCTAGAGACTGTCCCCCCTGGGGATTCATCCCATATGCAGTTTCCAAACGCAGACACTATCCTGGATGCTAATAAGTGCATGCTGACAGGAGCCTGATAAGGCTGCTTCATATGAGGCCCTGGGAGAGCCCAATAAATTTAGATGCAGGTGTTAGCAGCCTACCGTTAGAATGAGCACAGGGTCCCTAATAGAGGAGTTAGAGAAAGGACTGAGGGAGTTGAAGGGGTTTTCAACCCCATAGGAAGAACAATATCAACCAACCAGACCACCCCCCAGCTCCCAGGGACTAAGCCATCAACAAAAGAGTACACACGGCTCTAGCTGCATAGGTAGCAGAGGATGCTCATGCCATGAATCAATGGAAGAAGAGATCCTAGGACCTATGAAGGCTTGATAGATGCCCCAGTGTAGGAGAATGTAGGGCAGAGAGGTAGGAGTGGGTGTGTGTGTAGAGGAGCACCCTCATAGAAGCAGGGGGGGATGGAGGATGGGACAGGTGATTTCTGGGACGGGGGAAAAGCAGCAAAGGGGATAACATTTGAAATTTAAATAAAGAAAATATAAAATAGATAAAATTAAAAAACAAAACAAAACAAAAACAAAAATGAAAAGCAAAATGTGTGTTCATAGGGAAGGTCTCATTTCTTGTGTTCCCAGCAGCACCAGCACAGGGTTTCTGGCCCTAAACACCTCAGCCTTGGCAATGGCACCCACAACAACAAATCCAAAGGATGAAACCATACATATGAGTATCAGCATCAGGATCCTGATCACAAACTTGATGATCATCACCTTCGGATTGGTCAGGTTGACAAGAAACTCCTTTGTGTTCTGGCTTCTGAGCTTCCCCTTGCGCAGGAATGCCTTCTCAGTCTACATCTTAAACTTGACCCTGGCTGACTTCCTCTCCCTCCTCTGTCACATCATAGCTTCCACGCTGGTTCTTCTCAAGTTTTCCTACCCCAATATTACCTTTCTCGGGTCCTTGTACACCCTCAGGATTGTTCACTACATCACAGGCCTGAGCATGCTCACTGCCACCTGAGCACTGCCTGTCTGTCCTGTGCTCCATCTGGTATCTGTGCCGAGGCCCAGAACACACATCAACCATCATGTGTGCTGTGATCTGGGTCCTGTCCCTGTTAATCTGCATTCTGAATAGGTATTTCTGCGGTTTCTTATAAACCAAATATGAAAATAACAATGGGTGCCTGGCATTGAACTTCTTTACTGTTGCACACCTGATGTTTTTGTTTGTAGTCCTCTGTGTGTCCAGCCTGGCTCTGCTGGCCAGATTGTTCTGTGGCACTGGGCAGATGAAGCTTACCAGATTGTTTATGACCATCTTGCTGACCATTTTGGTTTTTCTCCTCTGCGTGTATCCCTATGGTTTCCCTATCCACTGCTTCCTGTTACTGAAGATTATGGATGATTTTTCCTGTATTTGATTATGGTTTTTATCTGGCATCAATTGTCTTGACCGCTGTTAACAGCTGTGCCAACCCCATCATTTACTTCTTCGTGGGCTCCTTCAGGCATCGGTTGAAGCACCAGACACTCAAAATGATTCTCCAGAGGGCACTGCAGGACACTCCTGAGACAGCTGAAAACATGGTGGAGATGTCAAGAAGCAAAGCAGAGCCATGATGAAGAGCCTCTGCCTGGACCTCAGAGGTGGCTTTGGAGTGAGCACTGCCCTGCTGCACTTGACCACTGTCCACTCTTCTCTGAGCTGACTGACTTGACATGCCTAAGTGGTCCACCATCTTCAAGAGCTCTCCACTGACTTCACTTTTCTACATCTCCCGAGTAATAACATTAATCAGAAAGTATCATGTCTGCATCCTTCTTGATATTAATCAAATTCTCATGCTAACTTTCTCTCAAGCTTTCTTGCTGTTTCTTGGGAAATTTTGTTCCCATGAAAACAGCCCAGGTCCAGAACCGTGACTCTCTTGTCTGTGATTGTTCTGTACAAAAATGTAGGTTTTAGAGAGCAGAACATGAAATACAATTTACCACATGACTTCTGGGGTATACAACAGAATGCAAGGTTTCATATACTCCAAATAAGGAAAAAAGGAGCCTCAACACACACACACACACACACACTTTAATGTGTGAGCAGAAATGGTAGCAGTAAAAAGAGAATTGAGAGAGTAGAGTAGAAAAAGAAACTGCTTCCATACATGGAAGTCACAGATGTGCTGCAACAGAACAAATGAGCAGAGGGGAAAGAGAAAGGAGAGAGTTGAAAAGGAAAATTAACATCGTTCTGAGTGCCAACCAAAGTTGCATTTTGACCAGCCAAGGGTCCTGTAGCCTGTATAGTGTAATGGCACTTGGAAAGTTCTCTACTATTCCTTCCATCTCTGTGTATTTGTGGCAATCCATTGGGACAGATTGCTGAGCTTGAGAAATCCAAGTTCCCGACATGGCCATATCTCTGAGAAGTCTCAGATCTTACTGTAATCTATGGAGTGCTTGTCTGAATTTAACCACAAGGGAAAGATTTTGAGGCAAAGATATGAACACAGTGGGATATTGAGTATAGTCATGTGAGATATAGCAATGTTTCTGGTTTGGGGCCATGAATTACAGAAGTTAGCAAGTAGTGCTAAGGGTTTAGGGGAAGTCATTGCCAGTAATTACATGTAGGAGCTATGGTGTGGAAAGTCAGAAACACAGAGCAGTCTACTATGGTGCAGAGCACTGCACTCCAATAGGCAATTTCCAACCACCAAAACATATCTAAAGGTATGAGAGGCTAGGACCAGCCACTGGAAACTTGTCTATTGTACCTATTCATGAAGGGCTAGTTACAGCTGTCTCTGCACACAAACCATACCTTGTGGTTGCTAAGCAAGTGCCACAAAAAAGGAGAGAGGAAGCCAAATATTAAATAGATTTGTTTTCAAAAACCTGTTTTCTTTTTAATTGTTTCTTTTTATTTCACTCTTTTGTGTCCTATTTTGGAAAGCTTAACATCTTTCTACATAAACTTTTAATCAGACCAATCCATAAAAATATAGAGATGAATTCTTACCTATGCAACTTTTTCTTTATCTTTTCTATTCCCCTCATTTTAACTACTTTTTTAAAAATATTATTTATTTTTATTTTATGTGTATGAGGTTTGGCTGCATGTATGCCATTCTGAGGGGCCAGATACCATGGAACTGGAGTTCAAGAAAGTTATGAGCTAATGGGACCTCATAAAATTGCAAAGCTTCTGTAAGGCAANAGACACTGTCAACAAGACAAAAAGGCCACCAACCGATTAGGAAAGGATTTTTACCAATCCAAAATCTGATAGAGGACTAATATCCAATATATAAAAAGAGCTCAGGGAGCTGGACTCCAGAAATTCAAAAACCCCATTAAAAAATGGGGTACAGAGCTAAATAAAAAAATTCTCAGCTGAGGAATAACGAATGGCTGAGAAACACCTGAAAAAATGTTCAACATCCTTTTATTCTCTCCAGGGATTCTCTACTGCTTGTGGACGTTGTACATCGTGGTGCGCACTAGGCTCCGCACCACGATGTACAACGTCCACAAGCAGACCTCTTCTGGGCATATACCCAGAAGATCTTCCAACTGGTAATATGGACACATGCTCCACTATGTTCATAGCAGCCTTATTTATAATAGCCAAAAGCTGGAAAGAACCCAGATGTCCCTCAATAGAGGAATGGATACAGAAACTGTGGTACATTTACACAATGGAGTACTACTCAGCTATTAAAAACAATGAATTTATGAAGTTCTTGGGCAAATGGATGTATCTGGAGGATATCATCCTTAGTGAGGTAACCCAATCACAAAAAAGTCACTAAATATGCGCTCACTGATAAGTGGATATTAGACCAGAAACTTAGAATACCCAAGATACATTATGCAAAACACAAGAGAACCAAGAAGGATGACCATCGTGTGGATACTTCTTTCCTCCTTAGAATAAGGAACAAAATACTCATGAAAGGATATAGGTACAGAGACAAAATTTAGAGTTAAGATGAAAGGATGGACTATCCAGAGACTACCCCATCCGAGAATCCATCTCGTTATCAGTCACCAAAGCTAGATACTAATGCACATGCCAGCAAGTTTCTGCTGAAGGGACCTTGATATAGCAGCCTCTTGTGAGGCTATGCCAGTGCCTGGCAAACACTGAAGTGGATGCTCACAGTCAGCTATTGGATGGAACACAGGGTCCCCAATGGAGGATCTAGAGAAAGTACCCAAGGCGTTGTAGGGGGCTGCAACCCTGTAGGTGGAACAACAATATGAACTAACCAGTACCCCCTGAGCTTGTGTCTCTAGCTGCATATGTAGCAGAAGATGGCCTAATCGGCCATCACTGGGAAGATAGGCCCCTTGGTCTTGCAAACTTTATATGACCCAGCAGAAGGGAAGGCCTGCGCCAAGTAGTGGGAGTTGGTGGGTAGGGGAGCAGGGGCGGGGGGGTGAAATATAGGGAACTTTCGGGATAGCATTTGAAATGTAAATAAAGAAAATAATAATAATAATAAAAAAAAGAAAAAGAAAGTTATGAGCTGCCATGTGTGTGCTCCCAGTTGAACTTAGGTCATCTGGAAGAGAATCTTAACTGCTGAGCCTCATTTTAATTCCTTAACACCTAGTTTCTTTCCTGTTTTCCTTTCCCCATAGGAACCAAATCAAACCTTAGGCTTGCAGTCTCCCTGCCTGCACCATTCAAATGCTGAAATTGACAAATGGCATAGCTTCAAATTAAAACATTATACAAAGAAAAAGAAAACAAAAGGAAGAAGAAACTTATGAGACACTGTTGGAAGAAAGGTTTGGCCAGATGTTCATCACATGGAGGATTAGTATTGAGAATATTCAAAGAACTAAAAATATTAAACACTGATAGAAAAAAATCATTCAGTCAACATGAGTGTGGTAGATTGAATGAGAACCGTCCCTGTTAGCTCATAGCTTTGAATGCTTTGTCCAGTTAGGGGCTTCTTGGAGAGGACTGACAGGTATGGCCTTGCTAGAGCAAGTATGTCATTGAGTGTGGGCTCTAAGTTTTCTTATTTTCTTTCTTTCTTCCTTTTTTTCTTTCTTCTTTCATTCTCTTTCTATTGGATATTTTATTTATGTACATTTCAACTGTTTCCCCCTTTCCCAGTTTCCAAAACACCCATCACATTCCCCTCCCCTTTGCCTCTATGAGGGTGTCCCTCCACCCAACCACCCATGCCCTCCTTACCCCACTACCATCCCACTACCCTAGGGCATCAAGCCTATACAGGGCCATGGGCCTTCCTTCCCAATGATTCCAGATAAGGCAATGCTTTGCTACATATGAAGTTAGAACCATGGATCCCTCCATGTATATGGATTCTTTGGTTGGAGATTCATTTTATGGGAGCTCTAGGGGAAGTGAGGTCCACTTATTTGTTCTTCCTATAGGGTTGCAATCCTCTTCAGCTCCTTCATTCCTTCCCCTAACTCTTCCATTGGGTTCCCTAGGCTCAGTCCAATAGGTTGGCTGTGAGTATCTGCATCTGTATTAGTCAGGTGCTGTCAGAGCCTCTCAGGTCACAGATATACAGATATACCAGGCTTCTGTCAGTAAGTGCTTCTTGGCATTAGAAATAATTTGAGGTTTAATATGGGCTGGTGGGATGGATCCCTAGGTGGAGTGGTTTCTGGAGAGTCTTTCCTTCACTCTCTGCTCTATTTCTTCTTCACTCTCTGCTCTATTTATTGTCCCTGCATTTCCTTTACACAGGGACAATAGTGGGCAAACATTTTTGAGATGGGTGAGTGGCACTGTTCCTCAACCAGAAGCCATGCCTATGTTCTGGAGGTGGCCACTACAGGTCCTATCTCTCCTTTGTTAAGTATTTCAGCTAATATCATCCCAGATGGGTCCTGGGAACTTCTCACTTCCATAATATTAGTGGCTACCCCTGTTCCCCACCCTGAATGCTACATATTTCTATTCATAAACAAGACCCAGCATTTTGCTGCATAGAGGAAACACACCTCAGTGACAAAGACAGGCACTACCTCAGAGTAAAAGGCTAGAAAATTTTTTCTAAGAAGATGGTCCCAAGATACAAGCTGGAGTAGCCATTCTAATATCCAATAAAATATGGAGAAGTATACTTCATACTCATCAAAGAAAAAAATCCACCAAGTTGAACTCTCAATTCTGAACATCTATGCCTTAAAGGCAAGGGCACCCACATTTGTAAGGAAACATTACTAAAGCTCAAAACACACTTTCAACCTCACAAAATAATAGTGGGAGATGTCAATACCCCACTTTCACCAATGGACAGATCATGGAAACAGAAACTAAACAGAGACAAAATGAAACTAATAGAAGTTATGAACCAACTGGATTTAAGAGATATCTACAGAACATTTCGCCCAAAACTAAAGAATACACCTTCTTCTCAACACCTCATTGTACCTTCTCCAAAAGTGACCATATAATCAAACACAAAACAGGCTTGAAAAGATACAAGATTGAATTAATCCCTTGCATTATATCAGAACACCACAGACTAAGACTGGTCTCTAATAACAACAACAACAAAACAAAAAACAAAACATAAAGCTTATGAAAGCTGAACAAATTTCTATTCAAGGATAACGTGGTCAGGGAAGAAATAAAGAAAAACACATTATAGAATTTAATAAACATGAAGGCATAGCATACCCAAACTTTTGGGACACAATGAAAGCAGGGCTAATAGGAACATTCATAGCTCTGAGTGCTTCCATAAAGAAATTGGAGAGAGCACACACTACCAGCTTAAAAACACATCTGAAAGCTCTAGATCAAAGAGAAGCAAATAATCCCAAGAGGAGTAGATGGCAAGAAATATTCAAACACAAGGCTGAAATCAACCAAGTAGAAACAAAAGGAACTATACAAGGAATCAACAAAACCAGGAGCTGGTTCTTGAGAAAATCAACAAATAGATAAACCCTTAGCCCAAACAACCAGAGGGCACAGAGATAGTATACAAAAGAACAAAATCAGAAATGAAAAGGAAGGAATTTCAAAAAAATCATCAGATCCTACTACAAGAGCTTATATTCAACAAAACTGGAAAATCTAGATGAAATGGGTCATTTTCTAGATAGATATGAGGTAACAAAGTTAAATCAAGATTAGATAGAACATTTAAACCGTCCCATATGAAATGCAGATAAATTTTGGCATTACTAAGACTCAAAGATAAAGTTGTCATTCAACACTTACCCATTACTAATTAATAATAAATTCTATTATGAATGGTGATGTGAGGTATTTTAGTATTTAATTTGCTGAAATATACTAAATTTACAAACATCAATACAAAACTAGTATTATTTATAAAAAGACAATATTTAATCTAGGTCTCTATGTTCATTGACTTGTTAGAGTTAAATGATCTGGATGGAACAGAAAATTTCTTTGTGAGACACATGCACAAGCACACACACACATTGATGCAGATTTATAAATTAACTCTCAATAGCTGTAGTATTATAAACTGTCATTAGAAACATTGCTTAGATTTTATTGTTTTCAGATATGTTGGGTTTTCTTTTTTTAATAAAGATATAAACTGTCTGGGTCCAGAATGCTCTCATTAATTCCAAAGGTGAATCTCCTGTACAGTCACCACTACTAAACTACTATTTGCTTCAGCCTGACATTCCAAGGTGAGGGAGAAGGCACTGGTTAGCTCCACTGTTCTTCAAGTGAATAAATGATCCTTGGAATTCTATAAAACATTGACTACAGACATATTTCAGAGTATATCCTCTAAAAAACAACCCAAGCTAAAATATTTTTGTCCTTTATCTTTTTATTTTTTTATTATTATTTTCTTTATTTACATTTCAAATGCTATCTTGAAAGTTCCCTATACCCCCACACCCACCGCTGCTCGCCTACCCAACCACTCCCACTATTAGGCACAGGCCTTCCCTTGTGCTGGGTCATATAAAGTTTG
>NW_018393974.1:3271-4713 GCF_900095145.1 Mus pahari | reverse complement strand
AAAGGAAATGACGTCAGCTCACTAGTCTGGCATGTTGTTTCTACATCTCCCACCTCATTTAACATTATTTGGAATATATATTAGAAAAATGTAAAAAGGTCAAGGTTACATGAAGTGGTGTATTACGTTCTAATTTAAATGCATAAAATTAATTTTACAAGACAAATATAATAAATGGAGATATAGTTATGAGCATTGGATATTGTTCCAGGTAACGCGGGTTACATTCCAAAAAACCACAGGACTGTAATTCAATTGCTGGAAGTGCAATCCAGTGCCCTCTTCTGACGACCGTAGGTAATGCACACAGACATGTCCCAGCAGAAGACTCACATATGTAAAATAAAGTATAAATCTGGAATCTTCGACAGAGATGTCACAGCCTTGAGACACACAGCATTCAGGATGCACTTCTTTCTGGTCCTACAGAGAAGCACCTGTGCCTTTCCTCTGAACCAAGTTGCTCAGTAAGAAAAGCAGCCTTATTCTTAGGTTAGAGTGGCTCAGCAGACATGCTCATGTAAGAACAGTAACCACAGGGCTGTTAGGTGACGTTTCCTTGATGTTTTCTGTTTGTATTCTCTGTCCATTGTATATGGAGAGTTGTGGCATTGATACATCTTTTCAATCTACTTTTATACCATACATTATGGAGTAGAAGGTTGTTTTCCTCTGTAAATCTCCATCTGTCTCAGTGAATTTTGTTCAAACCTAAGACAGACTTATGGGGCCCAAACCTAAGACAGAATTATGTATAACAGCCTATTTGGAACTAAAAATTCTGTTCTAGGCTGGCACTTCTTTGGGCATCAGTCAAAGATGAACGAGTGATCTCTTCCTATGAAAGGATGCTAATTCTACCTGTTATAACTCCAGCCTTTTAGAAAATTATTTCTGAGACAAAGTTTCCTATGGTGAGCCATGTAGCTCTCATTCCACTCTGTTATCTCTCAGGGCAGTAACATTGCTATCCTATTGTTTAAATCAACTAAATTCTTTTTTTTTGTTTTTTGTTTTTTGTTTTTTGATTTTTCGAGACAGGGTTTCTCTGTATAGCCCTAGCTGTCCTGGAACTCNCTCTGTAGACCAGGATGGCCTCGAACTCAGAAATCCTCCTGCCTCTGCCTCCCAAGTGCTGGGATTAAAGGTGTGTGCCACCATGCCTGGCTTCAACTAAATTCTAAAGTTAACATCTGTACCATCACTGTGATTTAAAATTATGCATTTGAGTCATGTGATCAACTGTTTATTGAGTCAAGAGGAAAAGGATTTGCATGAGGGGCATAGCTTCTGCATTCTGACCAGGATAGGAAGAAGTTTATTGTGTACACTAATGGAGGAAACAGGGTGGATAATCATCTGCCGGAGTCCCCATAGTGAAAAAGTGCCTGATGCTGGCATGGAGGTAATTTCATAACTTTGCCGCATGTCTTAATTCATGT
>NW_018393974.1:0-3096 GCF_900095145.1 Mus pahari | reverse complement strand
GGCAGGAATTTGAAGCTAGTCACATCCGCAGGCAGGAATGGAGAGAGAAGGAATGCATGCATACCTGTGCTTGGCTTGCTTTCTTCATTCTTTTTTTTTTTAATTTATTTATTTATTATATGTAAGTACACTGTAGCTGTCTTCAGACACTCCAGAAGAGGGCGTCAGATCTTGTTACAGATGGTCATGAGCCACCATGTGGTTGCTGGGATTTGAACTCCGGACCTTTGGAAGAGCAGTCGGGTGCTGTTACCCACCGAGCCATCTCACCAGCCTCCCCCTTTTTTTTTAAGGTGCTGCTTAGCACAGGTCTCCTGAAGCTAAGGCTGGCTCATGCTATGTAATTGATAACTGATTTGAACATCTGATCCTGTCCCTAAGGCCACATGATGGGAATACAGTGCTGCATCTCATCTAGGCTAGGCTTTGAAGGTGTAAGTTTTCCTGGTATGGTTGAACTTGACTTTAGCAATGAGTAGTGAGGTCACTAATGTTCCATCTTGATAATCACCTTGAGTGGCCATTACTCAGGTCTGTAGACCAGGCGAATAATTATCTGGATAAAGGGGGTCGGGAGATGGCTAAGCGGGCAAAAGCAATGACTGCTCTTCTGAAGGTCCTGAGTTCAATCCCAGCAACCTCATGGTGGCTCTCAACTATCCGTAATAAGATCTGGAAATCAGCTACAGTGTATTTATGTATAATAAAAATAAATAAAAATCTGGGCCAGAGCAAGCAGGGACTGAGTGAGTGGGGCCGATCAGAGTGAAACAGAGGTCCTAAAAATTCAATTCCCATCACACATGAAGGTTCACAACCATATGTACAGCTACAGTATACACATATACATAAAAAAATATGTAAATCTTAAAAAAAAAAAAAAGAATCTGGACGGGCACGGTGGTGTATGCCTTTAATTCCAGCACTCAGGAGGCAGAGGCAGGCAGATTTCTGAGTTTGAGGCCAGCCTGGTCTACAAAGTGAGTTCCAGGACAGCCAGGGCTACATAGAGAAACCCTGTCTCAAAAAACCAAAACAAACAAACAAACAAACAACCAGAATCTGTATGAAGAACTGAACTTCCTGTCAACTGTGGTTGTCATTAATGCAATTAGTTCAAATTACTGTAGTTCCATGAGTTCAGTTACCTAAAACCGAACATGTAGGCACTGTGAAGGGTTTTTATTATTTTCAACATTTAAGATGAGAAAACCTTTCTTTACTATGGAGGTTTTGATTGACAAGAAAAAAATTAATCTAGGCCAGAACTTCTGCAGTGAGCCTACATATGTAAAGGGTACTGAAGATGGTAGTTCTTTCTCTTTCTCTTCTTCCCACACACTGGCTAGCAAGGTCTTTTTATTTTTCTTTCATTAAGGCTCCATCTTTGGAATTCTGTTACATGCTGAAGACCAGCTGAGACGTATAGGCACTTCAACTCTCCATTGGTACAGTCATTGATTTACTAGTGGGGCCACATTCTGTGAGCCAGTCTTATCTATCCACTTTCTGCATACTTAGAGAGATCCATGCTCTGAGTTCTGTTCATCTGGAAAATCTTTACTAATACAGATAGGTTTTTTTCACCTTCCCACTTGAGAAGATGTGCTGGCTAAGAGTGCTCCATAGTGATTGGCATCCATTCCCTGCTATTCTCCCAGGGTTGTCTGGAGAATCATATGTAGCAATTTCACATTAGCTGCGGTTTTCCTGATGTCGGTGTAAAAATCAGAGAAGCAAACATCACATTTCATGTCCTACAATCACTCCTTAATTGTAAATATCCTTGGAACCTAGAGTTCACTCTGCTCCAAGTTGAACAATGTACCAAGCAAGGTGTGGATCTTGATTCCCCGGGGGAGGAGGGGGCGGAGCGAGGAGGAGGAGAACCAGCGGCCGTGGCTTTGGCAGAGCAGGAAGAAGAAATTGCTGCTGAGTTCTGGATGACAGAAAGATAGACTATTGGAGGCAGGACTGAAACAAAGTCTTACAGATGTGAAAAGGGTCAGCTCCAGGAAAAGAAACCTGAGCCTAGAAGCCCTATGCTGTGTGCCTTCAGCGCACTCTAACCCTTAGGGAGGTGGTAATGTCAATCAAGACTCATTAGCCAATCAGGGCCTCCAGACAGGCCCGCCAATGGAAGTAGAGGCGTGTTCTTCCGTGTGCCTTGTTTCCCTGTGCTCTGTTCCTCTCCGTTGCTGAGCTGGCTTGAAAGATTGATCTGGTGTGTTTTGATCTCTGCTTCCAGGGGCCTTAGGGAATTGCCAGCGATCTACAAGGTGGCGACATGGTGAGCATGTGACCACTG
The DNA here is from genome assembly GCF_900095145.1 of Mus pahari. Classification (NCBI taxonomy): domain Eukaryota; kingdom Metazoa; phylum Chordata; class Mammalia; order Rodentia; family Muridae; genus Mus; species Mus pahari. Next base: position 788 of record NW_018393974.1, on the reverse strand, counting down.
CCCTTAACCAGAAGGAGCAGGGGTATAAACAGCTGGAGTCGGGGTGACCTGATGCAGGTGGCCAGCCCTGGGCTTTCTTGGTTCCTCTTGAGGCAGCGGCGGGGGAATAGTGTCTGAGGTGACAGGACATGGTCTCCAGAGATATTTAGGGTTGCTGGTTAGTATTGAGACGTTTGCCTATCTTAAGTCTCAGTCGCTTTGCAGCTGTAGCTGACCTGCCCGAGTTCCTCTGAGGCAAGGCTGGACGCTGCAATCTCTGGTATTTAGCACCCCATCCCCCCTTAAAACAGCAGGGGATTAAGTGAGTAGCTTTTGTTCTATCTCCACAGAAACTGAGCTGCTCTAACTTCCAGCCTGCTAGTCGAAGTCAGGGGAAGAAAAGTGGGACACTTTTAAACATGTCTTTAATCTTTGTTTCCAAGTTCTTCTAAAAAGTTTCCTATGAAAGTTCTCTAAGGAAAGGGAATGGGGTGATTAAGTAAAGGATTCATTGCTAGAGCCTCTCCCTCTTGTCCAGATGCCTCTTACTTGCTAAGCTTGGGGGAGTTTGGAGCAATAAACTTCTCTTAAACCAGAGAGTCACAGTAGGAAAGACTTTCACACTAGCAAATATGGATAAACTCACATAAATTCCTATATAAATTCATACACTTTGGGGAGGCTAGTAGACTAACCTAATCTAGTTAGTAGTCTAGAGGGGACTCCTTTGCAGATATGTCCACTCCACTTGCAGTTACTTCAGCTCAGAGTGTTGAGAAGCTGTGTGTTAGGTTACATCTCTCAGCAGC
>NW_018393973.1:146116-149298 GCF_900095145.1 Mus pahari | reverse complement strand
TAGCAGAAGATGGCCTAATCAGCCATCATTGGGAAGAGAGGCCCTTTGGTCTTGTAAACTTTTTATGACCAAGCACAGGGGAAGGCCACAGCCAAGTATTGGGAGTAGGTGGTTAGGGGAGCAGGGGAGGGGGTGGGGTAAAGGGAACTTTCAGGATAGCACTTGAAATGTAAATAAAGAAAATAGTAAGCAATAAATTAAAAAAAAACGTTAAAAAAGAATTATACTATATTAGGATTAGTATAAGAAAATATATACTTATGTTAAAAGTCATGGTGAGTTCAAGGAAACTAGAAATATAAATCAAAATTAGTTCTGAAAATTTTTACACATAATAAATGTAATTTCATTTTCATCAGCTGAAAATTTGTTGTGAAGAGGAAGGAATTACATTCATGTTCTCTACAACAGCTGGTTCTCAGTAAGCAGTATATTAGAGATTGAATAGCAAGAATTTTCTGGAAATATTAGTCATTGAATTTTATATATATATATATATATATATATATATATATATATATATATATATATATATACATATGAACATATATATACATATGAATGTTTCCCATTTTGCGAATGTAAACAGAGTCTAGATGAAGACCTTGCTTTTTTTATTTTGACGTGTTCATTATCTAAGACAGCAATACTCAAGATATGAGTAGAAAACAATCTTAAAAATACACTAATAACAACAGAGATTTTATTGGATTGTAGTTGTCTGATATAGGTGATGTTTTGTATTTCTCAGATTTACATCTTTTATATGAATACAATTATCTGTTTCTATGTTTCCCATGTGGTTTTATATGTCCATCTATGTCCACCATTGATGCATGTATGAATTTTCTCTTTGAGTGAATGCAATCTGAATCAGAAAAATAAAAGTATGAGTTAAACAACAATAAATTCAGTGTCCATAAAAACAGATGTATTTACAGAAGAGAAAATGTCAAATAAAAATAAATACTCTGAAAAGAACATTACCCATAGCAAGGAAAAGATTAAGGATTTTCATATCAACTTAGGAATCTGAAACAGCTACAAGATACAAGTTTTCTATGTCTTTTTTCTGAAGCAGTTGGAGGTGATCCANCCATAACAACCAAGTCAATCTTCATGGTTTCTTCAACAACCATGTACCAATTTCCTGTAATCTGAAACGAGTATTATTTAAGCCTGTCTCTTTGTCTGTTTGGATGGATGAACAATGTGAATGTTTGATATTCAAGCACAAATGAATACTCATCTACTTTATTTTATTAAGTTGTGTTTTTATGTGACATATTTGCAAGGTTTATGACCAAAACTGGAGAATGAAGTAAATTCCTTGGTGCTGACATCATCCCATAACTAGCGCCTAGTAGAATATGTCCTAGTTTCTTACCAGGCTTTACACTGGTGTCTAAATAAACAACAGGATCTGATCACACACATCATATTAAATTGGAAAAATAAAGCCAAACAATTAAAAACCAATATAAAAAATTCCCAAGTTTCAATGTAAGTTATTCACATGAAAAGTAACTAAGAGTATTTTATGTAGAATAATTTAAAACTCATTTATATTATAAATATTATTTTGATTATTTGGCAAATTATCAAATTTGTTAATAAAAATAATTATTCATGAGTAGGAGAGATAATCAGTAGTTAAGAGAGCTTGATGTTCTTCCAAGGGACTCTAGCTTTGATACCAGCACCCACATGACTTTGTGCATAACCAGCTAAATGTCTCTGGGGGACCCAATGATTTCTTCTGGAATCTAAGAGCACCCCATCATATGAATAAAAGTAGAGACACACCTGTATACACAAATAAAAGAAAAAAATCAATCTTTAAAAAGTATAAAATGTTCTGTTTAATAGACATTTAATAATGAATTTAATGAATATACTTTAATTAGCTGTAATATAAAAGATAAGAATGGCAATAATTAAAATAAGTAATGAAAATATTCATACTAGAGCCTATTAATTTAATCTTCATTTGTAATAATAACAAAGTGTGCAGGGGTTTGTTTGTCATTTTTAATAATTGGCAATCATTTGCAATAATGAGTGTTGTAGAAATAATGACCAGATGCTTGATGAATTCACTTGTGGAGAAGATGTGCAAAATAAATTGCATTTATAATTGTGATTTCAATGATGATAAAGTTTGAGCTGTGTGCTATTTTTGGCTGGTGAGTATTGTGACTCATCATTATTGTCATCATTATTATCTTTTTAGTTTATTTGTGTGGCTGTATTTATGTCTCCACACCATGGTGTGCATAGTGCCCATGGTGTCTGAACAACAGAGTCAAATGTGGTTGCTGGGAATTGAACCAAGGTCCTCCAAAGGGGAAACGGTGCTCCTAACTGCTTAATCATCTTTCCAGTCCATCATTCCACTTTTACTATAATATAGAACAGAGCTATATAATGTCTGCTTTTTATTAATATTCTATGTACATAGAATTCATTGATTCATAGATGCATACACATAGAAGGATCACTGTTCAATGACAGTCCTTCAAATTCTCATTGGAACGTCTCTTATGTCACTTTATAGTCCAAGAATAAAATTTGAGTTCAGATGCTTTAAAGGAAAACATGGATATAATGTATGTTTGAGTAAAGTAAAAGAGAAGATCTGGGTTTCTTTTTCACAATAATCTTGTTTGTGGAAATATTACATTATTTCCCCACTTCATTTCTTCATCAGTCTACAGAACAAAGGACTACCAATGAAGATAATTATATAGGATGGTGTTGGATTTAAAAAAATGACATAAATGGAAACCTTGCTAACTCTTATATGCAATTAACTTGGAGACTAAAGTTTTTTTTTTGTTTGTTTGTTTTCTTTTTTTTTTTTTTTTAAGAATGTGAAATACCAAGTGAGATGCTCAAACTCTAGAGTACTTATTAGGTCTACAATTGTGAACACAGTAGTCTACCATTTTAAAATGTATAATGTCCCACATTTTGAGTCCATCTCAGGTCCCCATGAAAGACAAAGACAAAGGTAAACAATACTAACCAGAGTCAGCAATGAGAAGATGGACAGAGAGGGCCCACAGTGTGACAGCACACCTATAGGTGTGGGTGTGGGTGTGCAGGATTCCACATTGAAGAACATTAAACAGCTCTCTCTCTCTCTCTCTCTCTCTCTCTCTCTCTCTCTCTCTCTCTCT
>NW_018393973.1:141018-145856 GCF_900095145.1 Mus pahari | reverse complement strand
TCTTCCTCTCTTTCTCCTCTCTCCTTTTCTCCCACACAATGAAGGAAAACAGACATTGTGGGTGGTGAGGAGCAGCAGGAGTTTGTGGAACTGAGTGATCAGATGCTCATTCCAAAGCAAAGCATAATGCATCTGCTTGAGAAAGGAAAGGGAAGGGTCATAGAGAGAACAGCTGTGCCCTGGGACTCTATATAAAAGTCTATATTAAAAAGCAATATGTGGCATGCTAATTTATTATTCACACATTATTTTTCAAGCTTACAACTATTGAAAATATTTAAAGAGCATGTGTTTGTCTTACTGTTTGATTTTTTCCCATAATATGCAGATATTTGCCCTAAAATAAGACGTACATATATTGAGTGAGTAGAAACATAATTTTTTTTTACTATGATAAAATTGTTTTTTTTTTTGTTTTGTTTTGTTTTTTGTTTTTGCCAGGCAATGGTGGCATGTGCCTTTAATCCCAGCACTCAGGAGGCAGAGACAGGCAAATTTCTGAGTTCAAGGCCATCCTGGTCTACAAAGTAAGTTCCAGGATGGCCAAGGCTATACAGAAAAACCCTGTCTGAAGAAAGCAAAACAAAATGCTTTTTGGTTGATTTACTTTTATAAAAATTGATGTGAGTGAGTGTGGGAAGGTGTGGGCACAGTGTGTATGCAATACCTTTGGCAGACAGTAGTTCGGGGAATCTCACACAGATTCACAAGATGCTGAGACTAGAATCAGATAAGGGCATCACTCTTACCCACTGGACCCTCTCCTCCTAACACTTACACTGAACTTCTCCACTTGTTTTGAACTTTAAGACTTCAAGATTAACAGGCAAACACTTTTAACTTTGGAGTTAAAGAAATTCCTGAATGATGAAATTCTAATTTTGGGGTGATTTTTTTTTTTGAAACAGGATTTTTCTGTATGGCCCTAGCTGTCCTGGAACTCACTTTGTAGACCAGGCTGGACTCGAACTCAGAAATCTGCCTGCCTCTGCTTCCCAAATGCTGGGATTAAAGGCATGTGCCACCACTGCCTGGCTTTTGGGTGAATGTTGGGCAGCTAAATATTTTGGAACTTTAGGTGATGAAATTACTTATGCACTTTTCTTTGTCATGTAGACCTCGGTATTTAATTTGTAATATTAATTTCAGGAGTTATGCAGTCTTTTATAAAGTTAACATAATTTTCTATAAAAATCTTGAAAATATCATCTACTGTTTACTGTACAGAGATGGAATCCTGTGAAGTGATTTAGACATAAGTTTCCTTTTATTCCATGGCTCATCAGTGGAATAAAATTTAAAATTGTTTAACTGTATAAATTATTTAGGTATAGAAATGATTTTCACAATCATATTTTTCATGTACATATGTCACATATTTTGACCATATTCTCTCTCCCATTCCAACTATTCTTTTTCCTCATACCAACTGATAACTCTATTTTTAGACATACATATATAATGTGTACATAATGTATTATAATATTTATATAGTTTTATCATAGTGTAAATTAAATCTTACATTATAATATATGCCCAAATATAACATGAGATATACATATATACATATGCATATATATGTTAAGTTTCTGATTACCAGTAAGTTTAATTAGGACTGATGGTATAGGAATGTTTGCAGACTTTTTATAGGAACATGGGCACCTCACCATCAGCTGAAAATCATCTTTATCCCATCCTCCGGCATTCATTAAATCCTGGAGATTCTGAGAAATATGTGAGGTCTGGTGTGAGTCCTCCCAAACACCCAGCAATCTTTACTGTCTATAAATATTCAGAAGTAGTAGGGTCTCATGATTCCCATCAATTCCACCATGGACTGGTGAATGGTCCAGTCTGTCCCTGGTTCCCTCATTTGAAAAGTTAATTATATTATTATGTTAAGAACAACTCACCTACATTAAACTTTTTTCTCTCTGCAAAAATGATAAGATCAAAAATATGTGTGTGTAATAGTAACTTCTCCATGGCAATTCACCCATTTGTATGATGAAAAAATATTGGTCTTTCTTTAGTGGTGTTTTTCCTTCTATTCTATGAAGACATAGTTTCTGATTCATTACTTCTTTTTCCACTTGCATGAATTGCTTACATGACATTCCTCACTTCTATATTAAATTGATACCATATCACATTTGTGTTCAAGTAATGAATTGGCCTCAGTGTGTTATGTACATTGAGGCAGTTGCAGAGTAGAGACATAAAAAATGCATTAAGATAGATTTTTTAAAAATTAAATAGAAATAGGATAGAAAGATGGATCACATGTTAGGAGTACTTACTCTTCTAACACATGACCAAGGTTAAAGTCCCAGCACTAATGTGGCATTTCACAATAACTTGTAACTCTAGTTGCAGAGGATCTGATGTTGAAGAGTAAATATTTCAAAAAGAAAATGAACGTCTGTTGGAAAGTGGCCAAAAGAATGAAGCATGATGAACAATGCCTCAGACAACGGTGGGTGATGTTCCAGGCAAAAAAAGGCTTTTTAGCTCAAGTGCATTTTGTTTCATGCATTGTTCTTGGATGTGATTTGTGTTTCCTGTAAAAAAATATTTATATTCATCTTATAAGATATGTTTATTCTAGTCGGCTGTCAGATCATAGCTATAGAACCCAATCTGGTCTGTGTATCTTGAATCTGCTTGAGATGTTCTGCCTCAATTTTATGCTTTCCCAGATACAATCAATAGTACTTGTCATGCAATTGTATTAAGTCAGTCTCTCCTGAGAAAGTTCAGGTTAAGGGCTGTAATTTCAATATTTTGTATGCCATTACAAATGTTTATTTACATGTTTTTCTTAACTCAAGAAACCTTCCTTGGATCATCGGTTTCTTTGTTATATTCATGTATCAATGTGCATTTAAACTAAAGTAAGGTTTTCTACAGTATTAGATTATAATCACCTCCATTCTTTCAGATCCTTAAACCCCAGGTTGAACAGAGAAGTTCTATACAGGTTGACAAAAGTTTACAAAGTTAAAATTTTATGGCTTTCTCCCTCATTTCTGCTCTAATTATTTCTTTATTTCTTGAAATTATAATATAATTACATCATTCCTCCTTCTCCTTTCATTATCAAAACTATCCTATATACTCTTTTAAAATGTATGGTCTTTTTTTTTCTCAATTAGTTGTGGTTACATGTGGAGCACTGGGCTATGCACAGACAGCCTGGTGTCCAGTGGAGTTGAGATCTTGAATGCTGGTTGGACCTGGTAGTGGTAATTTTCACCTACATGGGTCAGAAGGCATTCAATCATGTCTCCTAGACCTCTGGCTCCTGTCAAAATTACAGCCCCCACATCCACCACAGTAGAGGCATGCAGCTATCAGTCACATAAACAATGTCCCAAGCTTCTGGCCTTCAGGCTACAATCCTCCCCATAGTTACCTAGCAACAGCAAGATAACAATCCCAGTAGAAAAGTGGCTGTTTATTCCCTCCTCTCTCCCTTACTCTCTAAGCTTTTACCTCTCTAAACTTTCTTACTCTCTAGACTTTCTTCTCTTTCTCTCTTTCCCTCCCCCTTCTCTACGTGGCCATGGCCAGTCTCTCTCTCTCATTCTACCTTTTCTCTTTCCCAATCCCAGCACTCCGGAGGCAGAGGAAGGCAGATTTCGAGGCCAGTCTGGTCTACTAAGTGAGTTCCAGGACAGCCAGGGCTATACAGAGAAACCCTGTCTCGAAAAAACCAAACCAAACCAAACCAAACCAAACCAAACAAAACAAAACAAAATTCTAAAACCATAGACTGTCTGTTCATCAAGGGATTTCATGCTTGGATAATGCGATAGGCTTTCCTCTAATGAGTAGCTTCTAACCTCCTGTCAGAANGTCTTCCTGTGATCCAGCCATGGACCAGACTAAAGACTCTTGCCCATGTGGGAACCCCCAGTGCTCCTTTCTTTTCTCCTGCCCTCTCTTCTCATATCATGGGGCAAAGTGCCACCGTGGAGCTCCTATTCTTTTCTCAGCTCCTCTGCTGTATCCAGCATGGGATACCAGAGACTGAGAAGCTGGTACGGGGGGTGGGGTGGGGGGGGGAGGTTGTGCCTTGTCCACCCTGATCTGTGTGGGGTCAGTGTCTTTAAACAGCCAGATGCCCACCCAGGGACACATGGAAAGCATCCAGCAGTTCTCAGGTGTCTGCTCACCCAGAACACTGGAACTCTGGTGGGATGTAGGCATTCTCTCCCACTCCCCTCTTCCCATACACCCACAGCCCTGCAGTTACACACATATATGCACTGTTATATGCATAAATGTTCTTAAATGCCAATATATAACCTGCTCGTTTGAAACAGAATCCCAACAGGAAACAAGCTATGGGGAAGATTTGCCAAAGGGAAAGGGGAAAAGTTAATATTTTAAGATAGGTTTGTATTGCAGAGGAAGCTCAACTGCTAATTTTATTCATTTTGTGTACATGAGTACACTGTTGTTCTCTTTAGAATCACCAGAATTAAGCATTGGATAGCATTACAAATGGTTATACTCCACCATTTGTTTGCTGAGAATTGAACTCAGGACATTTGGAATAGCAGCCAGTGCTCTTAACCACTGACCCATCACTTTAGCCCACAATTGCTAATTTTAATTTTTTTTTTTTGCTTACTAATGTAAGTACTGAAATGCATGTAAGTCAGATATGTCATAAATGTAATCCCAAATAAACAGTTCAGTGTTGTTTATCTTTATTTTATTTACTGTCTACCAATCTTTATAAATACAATGTTACATCAAAAGATATGTGAAAAAATCTATTTAATTAAAGAAAAATTATATATATATATATATATATATATATATATATA
>NW_018393973.1:134473-140558 GCF_900095145.1 Mus pahari | reverse complement strand
GGAGAAAACAAACATGATGTTTTTTCTGAAGATGTGCTTAAGAAACTCAGCCAAAATGCCTCAGTTCAGAACCTTATGGATTGAGTTCCTCTGATGCTCCTTTTGTGGAGTTTCCTATTATCTTCTAAAGAGTATCAGTATTACCCAACAATGGACAATGTTTTTGCATTGGTTAGCCTTTCTACTCTTTGCTGGACTTAGTTTGGTGTCCATGAGTCTAATCTTTGCTGGTGACAATCTCGCATTGCTTTACTTTGTGTTCTTCACTGATATCACTTGTTGTGACTCTGAAGAGAGAAATTCACCAAAGATCTTCTGCTGCTATACCACCTGCTTCTTGCTGCTACTGTGAAGTCTTGCATTTTAGCAGATCCTTGTGGCTTCTTCTGGATTAAGCCACTACTAGTGATTCATATTTGGTGTTTGCTGAGTTAACTGGATGGCTACTGTTGACTTATGTTTGGTATTTTGCGGGTGGACTGCACTGCTGACAACGAAGACTCAAATTACCCCAAAGAAATATTTCTAAACGAGTCCATAATCCATTTCCTCTTAATCTTTCTTTTCCCCAACATTTGCTGGGTTATGGTCTAGAAGGGAAGTTGAAGCATTAAAGAACCATTTGAAAAATCTAAGCATAAAGTTTTTGTTTTCCTGATATTTATTTAGTTTTCTGAATTCCTCATATAACCTACAAACTAATCCTATGTAAGATACTTAGGTGATAATGAGATTTTTTTTCTTACTATTTACTTCATATTTTCTTTGCTAAAGGATGGTGTCCTTTGCTTTGGTTGAGAGATGGAGAGTTAGTATTCATCAAGAGTGTGGTCCATAGGACATCTACTGTGCTTCAGTGTATGGCCATCCAAATAATACTATATAAGTACCAATAATCAGGTATAGGTTTCAAAAATTTGTCATAAATTTGGAATGCTGAGAATGGTAAGGCATAGAAGAGATATGTGCATATTGTCAGAACAAAATGTTTGAATTTATTAGAATTTAATAGAAGCTTGTTTAAGTGGTGGGTTGTTCAGGAGATGGCTAGTGAGTAAAATTGTTTTTTGAGCAAGAATAAAGACCTATCTGAGGATCACCATTTGTTTATAAATTTTGATATGGTGATATACATGATTAACCCTAAAATCATATGACACAGGGGAGAAAAGGTGTTTTTACACTGAGGCCAGTGTATCATTAGTGCTGATTGAATCTGTAAGCTCTTATCTAGCCACAGTCCTTGTCTGAAAAGTTAAGTTGCAGCCCACAAGGCCTTGATTCTACACAGAGAACTACAAGCAAGTAAGGAATGCTGGGTGTGGGCTTCCCAATTTTATTCCCAAAACTAATCTTCCAGAGAGAAAAACACAATTTACTATTCAATACCAAATCATCAACCTTAAAGTAACATTATACAGACTGAAGATGTTGTATTAGAAATATATGTGTGTGTGTATATACATATATGCATGAAAAAAGGAGGTTACAAATTTTAAAGAGAACAAGTAGTGGGGATATGGGAAGTCTTAGAAGGATGAGAGGGAATGGAGAGAATATAATCTCAAACCAAATATATTTAATATACAAATATTATTTACATTATATACAATGTAGTATAATGCATATACAAGATGATAAAGACAATCTCAACAGAAATTTATAAAGAAAGAGAAACAAAATAAAATGTGGTAGAATTCAGAAGGTGCCTGACATCCACCTCTGGCCTCCTGATATGTACAAATAAATATTCATCCACACTTACATAAACATGTAATCATGTAACACACTCACATATATCAAAATACAGACTTCTTGCATCAGACTCATGAGTCTAGTTTAGTAGGTATATAGAATTATGTAAGTAAATGTCATATAGCCTGATACCATATTGAATAAAGAAGTAAATACCTTTGAACAGCTATACAGAGTGTCTTGGTAGGTGTTTTTGGCAGGCTGTAAGTCACAAACAAGAATTATCTGGAAGTAACCTGAGTTATAGAGTTTATAAAATTCCATATGCCAAATTGTTATATTTCAAATGAAAAGATGTTATAGGTGTTGAGGTACTAATTATGGGGCTTCCAAATTTTAGATATAGAGAACATCTATCTCCAAATAAGTGAGCTCAACTTTATAGTTCACTGTGCTAGACATCATACATGAATCTATAAGTTTAATATTTACTCTTCGTATTCTGGTCCTGATATTTTCATCTACTCTTCCTTCTGAAATGAGAATTATTTTTTTGATATTTTCTTTATTTACATTTTGACTGTTATACCCTTTCCTAGTTTTCCCTCCAAAAAGCCCCTATCCCTTCCCCCTCCCCCTGCTCATCAATCCACCCACTCCCTCTTCCTCTCCCTGGCATTCCTTCACACAGGGACACACTGCCTTCAGAGGACCAAGGGCCTCTCTTCCCATTGATGACCAGCTAGGCCATCCTCTGCTATGTATGTATCTACAGCCATGAGTCCCATTAAGTTTTTTCTTAGAATGGGTACAAAATACCCATGGAAGTAGTCATAGAGACAAAATGTGAATCAAAAGCTAAAGGAATAACTATCCAAAGACTGTCCCACCTGGGGATTCATCCCTTTTATAACCACAAAACCCAGACACTATTGTGGATGCCAACAAGAGCTTGCTGATGAGGAGTGTGATATAGTTGTCTCCTGAGAGGCTCTGCCAGTGCATGAAAAATACAAACATGGATGCTCTGAGAATTCTTTTTTTATTCAATTTTTTTATTAGATATTTTCTTCATTTACTTTTCAAATGCTACCCCAAAAGTCCCCTATACCCTCGCCCCGTCCTGATCCCCTACCTACCCACTCACACTTCTTGGTCCTGGTGTTCCACTGTACTGGAGCATATATAGTTTGCAAGACCAAGGGGACTCTCTTCCCATTGATGGCTGACTAGGCCATCTTCTGCTACATATGTAGCTAGAGACACAAGCTCTGGGGTTACTGGTTAGATCAGATTTTTGTTCCCACTATAGGGTTGCAGACCCCTTCAGCTCTTTGGCTACTTTCTCTAGCTCCTCCACTGGGGGCCCTGTGTTCCATCCCATAGATGACTGTGAGCATCCACTTCTGTATTTGCCAGGCACTGTCATAGCCTTACAAGTGACAGCTATATCCGGGTCCTGTCAGCAAAGTCTTTCTGGCATATTCAATAGTGTCTGTATTTGGTGGTTGTATGTGGGTATGCACTCACTGATAAGCAGTTATTAGCCCAGAAACTTAGAATATCCAAGATACAATTTGCAAAACACATGAAACTCAAGAAGAAGGAAGACCAAAGTATGGATACTTCTCTCCGTCTTATAATGGGGAAAAAATACCCATGGAAGGAGTTACAGAGACAGAGTTTGGAGCTAAGACAAAAATAAAGACCATGCACTGAGAATTCTTACAAGATCAGATAATGCCCCTGTCTGTGAAAACTGGAAAATCATCCCACTGAATTTACTCCAATGTAAAATGATTAATTAAATTATTATAAGGCTTTAATATTTAACCAAATGAAAATGTAAATATAACACTGCAGAAGTCTGATATACAGGAATATCAATGTGAAAAGTAAAACCTACTAATAGAGATTTCTACATTTAAAAAGTCTTCTAATCTTACTTTTTTGGTACACAACTGTGTTAGTTAAGTAACAATAAAACAGAGACAAAAATACAAGAAATTAGTTTTAAGACTAGTCAAAACTAAAGAAAATATGCCCTTTAAAAGAAACTGATGTATCAAAACTTGGTTTTCTGAGCATGTCTAGAAAATTGACCAACAAAACAAAACAAAAACAAAACTTAATGATGCCAAAGAGAAAATGATCAAATAAGCAACACTAAGAAGAGTGTTAAATTAGATATATCGTATTGAAAATAGAATGAAATGAGGCAAATCAATATTAAAAATTGTAGATTAGCATCTTTAATCAATATTTATAAAAATTCCTCAGAAAAAGTATTTGCATGTAGAATGCAGCAGCATATTATGAAGACCTTGTATGCAGTGATAAAGCAACTTATATTATGAGATATCAAGTTTCTTAGTTAAGGTTTCCATAAGTGTGAAGAAATACTATGACAAAGGGTACTCTTATAAAGGACAACATTTAGTTGGGGCTGACTTACAGGTTCAGAGGTTTAATCCATTATCATCATGGTGAAAATCATAGCAGTATCTAGGCAAGCATGGCCCTGGAGGAGATGAGAGTTCTATATCTTGCTATGAAGCCTTGCAGGAGAATACTGACTCTTCTACACTGAGCAGGGCTTCAAAGCTCACCCCACAGGGACAGACTTCTTCCAACAAGACATTACCTACTGCAACATGAAAATAACTAGTGGAAAATTTTAAGGGATCAGATGGTTACAGTTTTACTCAGAGCTCCAATCTGCCTTTGAACTTTATGTCTTCAGGGATAGCAGGACAGCTACTTCACATATGGATTTAAGCATTCATGAACTAAAACTGAGAGACAAGCCAGATGAAGTCTCTGCATTGAAAGTAGAGAAGGGCATGACGTCTTGTTCCAGCAGAGGAGCTATTGGCAACTCGCAGCTGCTGGGATAGTATGAGAGCCAATTTTAAGAGCATAATCACTGGTAAGTTGGCCAGTCTCCAGAGGAGAGGCACGCGTAAGAGACCATTTGAACAGCACAGAATTGTTGGCATGGGTTTAGCAAGAGTGGCCTAAGGTTGTGTGGGTAGGGAAGGGAGGTGGATTTGAGATTAGTTGAGGAGAGGTTCATATAATCAAAACACATTGCATGGAATCCTCAAAGAACTTTCCCAAAGACACATAAAAAGTGACTCATAAGGTTTGTTTATATCCAGTACACAAAGTAGAAGAAATATGTTCAAGACAGATTGTTCAGGAGTGACTAGTAAAGCTGACAGCTAAATGTTATTTGANAGAAACTAAATGCAGTACAGGAGGATAAGGAAACAGGACCAAGACTTCTGACCCACATTGAACCGAGCAGCTTGCTTCAAGTGTTCAAGAAGGAGAAAGGATATGAATTTGGGAAGTTGGCTTTCCAGGGTTCCTTTGGGCCTTGTGTTTCAGCATAGTAAGCAGAGGAACATCTGTGCACAGTCATTCATCTGAAGATCTGTATTTCCTTCAAGAGTCAGGGCCTTTTAACAAAAAATGATCTACATTACATTGAAGACTCCTTTTTCTCATTTACATTTTTCCAGGAGTCTGGTTTATGACTCGCCAGAAATCTTCTTTCTCCTGGATAAAAATAGTCATTAGCAGACTGTGAACATGTAATATTCCTGGCTGTGCAAATCCATATCATGTCCTTATATTTCTGTTTTGCTTTGCATTTGTATTTTGCTTGTATTATACTGTGATGGGTACTCAGGGCCTTGAGCATTTGAAATAGGGACTCTTCCATTAAGCCCTAGTCCTTGCCCAGGCTTTTAGTTAAGGACTGATAAAAGACTCATCATGGTCACTAAGACAAATGCACAATGGCCCCACAAACTGCAGCTATGTGTATAGGAATGAAAAGTTAGGAATACACTAAATGCCCATCAATACTAGATAAATGGACCCAACATATCCACATAATAGAATGATGTCCAGATCTGAAAAAAAAGTGATGCTGCTTTTTTTCAGTGATAGCATGATTTTTAATATCTATTTGCAAAGTAAGAACACTATATATGTGTGTTCTCCAGAATTGAAAGGCACACATATAGTAACACATGCACATATACACAGACCACCACACACACACACACACACACACACATACATACATACACACACACACACACACACACACACATACACACACACATTATCTGTGAACTTAAAATCCATAGTTACTTCCTAAGAGAGAATCTCAGTGGCAGAGGCTAGAGAGAGATCAATTTTCTACTAAAAATAGATAGATGATCATATATGTATGTACCTCAATCATTTTTTTAAAAAATAAGCCAAAAAGCATGGCAAGTATGCATTTCATTTTCTCTGTGGATATTAAAAAATAGATTAACATGCTAAAGAGTCTCTCTCTCTCTCTCTCTCTCTCTCTCTCTCTCTCTCTCTC
>NW_018393973.1:105413-134343 GCF_900095145.1 Mus pahari | reverse complement strand
CACACACACACACACACACACACACACACACACACACACACACACACACAGCACTTATGCTTTTATCTTCTCAGTGTCTTTACCAGGCTCACATCTATACTGGAATCTCCAAGAAGATGAACAACCGGGAATCTATTGTAAGCAAATGCAACCAACATTTCTCGAGTTTCCTAATCAATGACCTGTCCTCTGCTGGTGTATGCTGTTTGTTTGGTGGTCCACTATTTTAGAGATCTAAGGGGTCCAGATTAATTGAGACTGCTGGTCCTCCTGCAGGATGGCCTTTCTCCTCAGCTTCTTTCAGCCTTCCCTAATTCAACAACATGGGTCAGCTGTTTCTGTCCATTGTTTGGGTGCAAACATCAGACTCTTTCAGCTGCTTGCTGGGTTTTTTGGAGGGCAGTCATGATAGATACTTTTTTTGTAAGCCCTCCATAGCCTCAGTAATAGTGTTGGGCCTTAGAAACACCCCTTGAGCTGGATCCAGTCTGGGCCTGTCAATCACCGTCTTTTCCTCAAGTTCCTCTCCATTTCCATACCTGTAATTCTTTATGTCCATATCAAACTTATTGGACACAATGAACGCAATGCTAAGAGAAAATTCATAGCACTTAGAGCCTTCATAAAAAAAAATTGCGAGATTATACACTAGCAGCACTTTTGAAAGTTTTAGACCAAGGAGAAGCAAATACACCCAAGAGTAGTAGACAGCAAGAAATTATCTCTTGGAGCTGAAACCAGCCAAGTAGAAACAAAGAGAACTATACAAAGAATCAATAAAACTAGGAGTTGGTTCTTTGAGAATATCAACGAGCTAGATAAACAGTCAACAAATATAACTGGAGAGCACAAAGACCATATGTATCCAAATAAGGAAAATCAAGAATGAAAATGGAAACATAACAACAGAAAATGAGGAAATTCAAAAAAATCATCAGATATTACTACAAAAAGACTATATTCAGCAAAACTGGAAAAAAATATAGATGAAATAGATGATCTTCTCTCTCTCTCTCTCTCTCTCTCTCTCTCTCTCTCTCTCTCTCCCTCCCTCCCTCCCTCCCTCCCTCCCTGTCTTTCTTTCTTTCTTTCTTTCTTTCTTTCTTTCTTTCTTTCTTTCTTTCTTTCTTTCTTTCTTTCTTTCTTTATTTCTTTATTTCTTTATTTCTTTATTTCTTTTTTTCTTTCTGTTTTTTTTTATATTCTTGACAGATATGTGTTATGAAACTCAAATCAGTATCAGATAAGCCATATAAACAGTCTCATAAACACTAAGGAAATAGAAGAAGTCATTAGAAGTCTCCCAACCAATAAATAAATAAATAAAAACAAAAATTCACTGTCACCTTCTGTTGGTGAAGAATTCTATCAGACCTTCAGAGCAGACCTACTACCAATAATTCTCAAACTATTCCACAAAATAGAAACAGAAGGAAGACTACTTAATTCTTTCTATGAATCCCCAGTTTTGCTAATAAATAAATCACAAAAAGACCCAAAAAAGAAAGGCAACTTCAGACCAATTTCATCTATTAATATTGGTACAGAAATACTCTATAAACTTCTTGCAAACCAAATCCAAGAACAGATAAAAAGGATCATTCACCATGATCAAGTAAGTTTTACCCCAGGAATACAGGGTTGATTCAATATATGGAAATACATCATTGTAATATACTATATACTTAAACTCAAGTAAAATACCACATAATTATTTCACTAGATGCTGAAAAATCCTTTGACAAAATACAACAGCCCTTAATATCAAAAGTATTGAAAAGATCAGGAATTCAATGTCCACACTAAAATACAATGAAAGCAATATATAGCAAACAATTAACCAACATCAATCTAAATGGAGAGAAATTTTTAAAAAATCCCATTAATACCAGGGGCAAGAAAAGGATGCCCACTCTCTCCCTACATATTTAATATAGTTCAGAGTTCTAGCCAGAAGAATTTCACAACAAAAGGGGATCAAAAAGATATATATTTGGAAGAGGAATGCACTTTATCACTCTTTGCAGATGATATTATAGTATATATAAGTGACCACAAAAATTCTATCAGAGAGTTCCTGTAGCTGATATACAACTTCAGCAAAGTGACTGGATATAAAATTAACTCTAACAAACCAGTAGCATTCCTCTATTCAAAGGATAAACAGACTGAGAAAGAAATTGGGGAAACAACACACTACACAATATTCAGAAATAATAGAAAATTTCTTAATGGGACACTAATCAAGCAAGTGAAAGATCTGTATGACTAGGACTTCAGATCTCTGAAGAAATAAGTTAAAGAAGACCTCAGAAGATGGAAAGATATCCCATGATCATGGATAGGCAGGATTACCGTAGTAAAAATGGCTATCTTACCATAAGCAACTCACTGATTCAGTGCAATCCCCATCAAAATCCCAATACAGTTCTTCAAAGAGATCGAAATAGCAATTCTCAAATACATCAACAATATCAAATAACTCAGGATCATGAAAATCATTCATGGGAAGAGATGCCCCTTGGTCTTGCAAACTTTATATGCCCCATATAAGGGAACACCAGGGCCAAGAAGTGGTAGTGGGTGGGCAGAGGAACAGGGTCTGGGGAGTGTATAGGGGACATTTGGGCTAGCATTTGAAATGTAAATGAAGAAAAAATCTAATGAAATAAGTTAAAAAAATACATACTCAACAATAAAAGAACTTCTGGAGAAATCACCAACCCTGACCTCAACTTTACTATAGAGCAATAGTGCTGAATACCCCATGTAATTGGCACAGACACAGGCAGATAGAATAATGGAATAGAATTAAAGACACAAATAAACCCACACATCTATGATCATTTGATATTTGACAAGGATGAAAAACCATCCAGTGGGAAAAAAGACAGCATTTTCAACAAATGGGGCTGGTTCAGCTTGCTGTTAGCATGTAGAAGAATGCACATTGATCTATTCTTGCACCTTGTACAAAGCTCAAATCCAAGTGTATCAAGAATCTCCACATATACAAGATAAACTGAATCTAATGGACAATAAAGTGTGGAAGAACCTCAAACACGTGAACACATGGGAAAATTTCCTGAATAGAACACCAATGTTTCATACTCTAAGAACAAAAATAGTCCAATGGGGTACATCATAAAATTGCAAGGCTTCTGTAAGGCAAAGTACACTGTCAACAGGCAGTTCCTAAGAGAAATAGAAATAGTACTTCCTGAAGACCCACTATTAGGCATACACCCAAAAGATGCTCCAACATGTATAACAATGAAACATGCTTCATGGTGTTTATAGAAGCATTTTTTTTTTGTAACAGCCAGAAACTGGAAACAACCCAGATGTCCTTCAACAGAGAAATGGATACAGAAAATGTGGTACATTTTCACAATAATTTACTATTCTGCTATTAAAACAGTGATTTCATGAAATTTTTAGGCAAATGAATGGAACTAGAAAATATCATTCTGAGTAAGGTAAACTAGTCATAAATGAACACAAATTGTATGTACTCACTGATAAGTGAACATTAGCCCCAAAGCACAGAATACCTATTACCAAATCACAGATCATATGAAGTTCAAGAAGAAGGAAAATCAAAGTGTGAATACTTCAGTCCTTCTTAGAAGGGAGAACAAAATACACATGGGATGTAGAGGGTGGGAGGGACTCGGGACAATAGAGGACAGGGAAGGGAACTAGGAGAGGAGAATCAGGTATGAGAGGAGACTGGGATAAAATACATAGGGTCAGGAATTTGAACAGGAGTTTTTAGCAATGAGGCATGGGGAACTGGGGATAGCCACCAGAAAGTCCCAGATGCCAGGAACATAATAGACTGCCAGGACTCAATAAGTATAAGATTAGCAGAGCCCTGAGGACTAAGTTTCCTGAGAACTTCATGCTATTTTGTAGCATAGCTCTGCTTGTGATATTCTCAGTCCTCACATCCTTCCTAATCTAAGTGTTGTATGTAAACTTATAGCTCACTTCTAGCCCCTCACTCAGCAGTATTATTAGCACTTACAATAATAGTGAATGATCTTTGTTAAGCATCACTCCTAGAACAGTTACTGATTAAATCACACCCTTAAAAAGAATTCACAAATATAGAATGTCAGCAATGGTCACAACCTTTAGAATTTGGAGATGTAACTTGTTCATAAAGCTAGGTTAAGTTGTTGTTGTTGTTGTTTTGTGTGTGCATATATTTCCTGTGGTTATAGTATACAAAATTTTAGGAAATAATTTGAAGTTCAGAAAATCACACACTTAATAGTTGAGATAGGAGTAGATATTATCTTACTTTGAGTTTTATAGCTGTAAAGAGACATCATGACCAAGGCAATTCATATAAAGGACAATATTCAGTTGGGTCTGGATTACAGGTTCAGTGGTTCAGTCCATTATTATTATGACACAAGCATGTCTGAATCTAGGCAGACATGGCTCTGAAGAAGCTGAGCCTTCTACATCTTCATTCCTAGGAAGCTAGGAGCAAACTGACTCTTCTCCACTCTGCAGAGTCTCAAAGCATACCCCCACAGTGACATACAACAAGGCAACACCTCCAAACAGTACCTCTCCTTATGGACCAAGCATACTCAAATCACCACATTAAACACCCTGATACCCAAAGGCTTGCTTAAACACATGAGTCTATGGAAGCCATACCTAAAGTAGTCTATGGAAGTTGCAACAATATTAAAAGTCCAAAATTGAAACACTTTTGTGAGATTCATTCAAGCATTTAGCTATATAATCCCCTATAAAGTAAAAATCAAAAAGCAGAGCACATAACTTAAATGTCTCAGGATGTACACTACTGTTCCAAAAGATAGTAGGTAGGAAATACTGGAAAAAACAGGACCAAAAACCATGTGGCCAAATTCCAAATACTACATCTATATGTTTGATATAAAAGTGCTCTTCATAATTCTAACTCTTCATCATTGTTGACTGAAACACACTTTCTCTTGGGTTGTTTCTCTTCCCTGTTAGCAGCTTTCCTCAGCAGATATTCCAGAATTCTGATATCTCTAGCATCTTGGAGTATCCAAGGCAACTTCACTTTTACGTGTTCCTGTTCCAATGTCTGAAAGTCACACCTGAACTTGTGGACTCCTCTAAATGGCTTAGGGCACCTCTCCAGCTCTGTCCTCTGTAGCACTCTAGGCACTAGGTAACTCTACTCCATTGCTGCTGTTGTTCTTGATGATTATCCATTGATACTGGCATCTCCCATTTTTTCAGCCTTCTACTGCAAATAAACTTTACAATCAGCACCCCATAGGCTCCATTCATAATGCCAAGCTTCAAATAGTTTGTACCATCCCTTGAATCCTGAAGTGTCAACTGTAACCAAGGCCTTTACTAAGGGCCTTTCTTGGCCTTCCACAGTGCCAAGCTTTAGCTGATATCCAAGAACATTTTAGACACTTAAAAATATACACAAATACATATATACACACATGCACACACACACAACATATATATATATATATATATATATATATATATATATATATATATATATATATATATGTTGGGGGATGGTTTTGTGTACTGTGTATTCAGATGTGCTGACTTCTATGTCCTGATAACTAGTGTCAGTCTGCATGATGGCACTGTCAACAATCTTTTGTATCTATGTTATGTAAAAATTGTATTCTATAATCTCTGTTTGGTTAATGAAAGATCTGTTGAGCCAATCAGTTGGGCAGAGGAGAATAGTGCTGGATGTCTAATCATAGTCAGGAGGTCCCAGAGGGTTAAAAGGAGAGTAGCGAAAGACCACTGAATGTTTGGAGAAACCATGCAGATAGTACAGAATTCACCATTATGGTTACAATGAAAGAGCAGCTATGTAGACACACACGGACCAGAGATAGCCTCGGCAAGCCCAGATGTCAAGTAACAGAACATTTCTTTCCTGGATATTTGCAGCCTAGTTGTATTAAAATAGTTCAGAACCTGCCCAGCTTAGGCTTACAGTATGTTAATAAAAAATCCAGGAATCTGTGTTCTTACCTGGGAGCTAAATTTGGGTAGGACAAGTGTAGAAATGCCTTCCATTTACTTGGGATCAAAAGGGATGTTAGACTCAGCATTCACCTTACAGAAATACTATTGCATTTGGTACACCAAATGTGGGGCAACTACTTAGTAAACATTCACACTGCGACAGAATTCTAAACTTAGAAAGAACCAGGCAATAGGCTTAGATATTTTTTAACCTTTTTTAAATTAATAGTTTTCTTCATATATATTTCAAATGCTATCCCCTCTCCCATTTCCTCTCCACAAATCACCTGTAACCTCCCCCTTCCCGCTGTTCCCCAACCCACCTATTCCCACTTACTGGCCATGGCATTCCCCTATTTTGGGACATAGAACCTTTGCAAGACCAATGGCCTCTCCTCCCATTGATGACTGACTAGGCCATCCTCTACTACATATGCCACTAGAGACAGGAGCTCTGGTGGTACTGGTTAGTTCATATTGTGCCTTCACCATATCTTGAAAATGCTGTCATTTTTTTTACTGGATTGTTTTGGCACCTTTGTCAAAGATCAAGTGACCATAGGTGTGTGGGTTCACTTCTGTGTCTTCAATTGCATTCCATTGATCTACCTGTCTGTCACTGTACCAGTATCATGCAGTTTTTATCACAAATGCTCTGTAGTACAGTTTGAGGTCTGGGATGGTGATTCTACCACAGATTCTTTTATTCTTGAGAACAGTTTTTGCTATCCTAGGTTTTTTGTTGTTCCAGATAAATTTGCAAATTGCCCTTTCTAACTCTGTATAGAATTGTGTTAGAATTTTGATGGGGACTGCATAAAATCTGTAGATTGCTTTCAGCAAGGTAGGCATTTTACTATATTACTCCTGCCAATTCATGAGTATCAGAGATCATTGCAACTTCTGAGATATCCTTGAATTTCTTTCTTCAGAGACTTGAAGTTCATATCATACAGATCTTTCACTTCCTTAGTTAGAGTCACACCAAGGTATTTTATATCATTTGTGACTAATGTAAAGGATGTTGTTTCCCTAATTTCTTTCTCAGTTTGTTAATCTTTTGCATAGAGAAAACCCAATGATTTGGTTGAGTTGATTTTATATCCAGCTACTGGATTGAAGTTGTTTATCAGGTCTAGGAGTTTTCTGGTGGAATTTTTAGGGTCACTAATGTATATTATAATATCATCTGCAAGTAGTGATAATTTGATTTCTTCCTTTCCAATATGTATTCCCTTGATCTCCTTTTGTTTTCTAATTGCTATGTCTAGGACTTCAGGTACTATATTAATTAGGTAGGGAGAGAGTGGGCAGCCTTGTCTCACCCCTGATTTTAATGAAATTGCTTCAAGTTTCTCTCCATTTAGTTTGATGTTTGCTATATAATGCTTTTATTATGTTTAGGTATGTGCCTTGAATTATTGATTTTTTCCAAGACTTTTATCATGAATGGGTGTTAGATTTTGTTAAAAGCTTTCTCAGCATCTAATGAGATGATTATGTGGTTTTTGTCTTTAAGTTTGTTTACATAGTGGATTACTTTGATATATTTCAATATATTAAAACATGCATCCCTGAGATGAAGCCTCCTTGACCATAATGAATGATCATTTGGATGTGTTCTTGGATTCAATTTGCAAGAATATTACTAAGTATTTTTACACCAATATTCATAAGGGAAACTGCTCTGAAGTCCTCTTTCTTTGTTGGGACATTGTGTGGTTTAGGTATCAGATTAATAGTGACTTCATAGAGTGAATGGGGTAGAGAACCTTCTGTTTCTATTTTGTGGAATAGTTTGAAGAGAATTGGAATTAGGTCCTCTTTGAAGGTCTGATAGAACTCTACACTAAACTCATCTGGTCCTGGATTTTTTTTGTTGGGAAACTATTATTCTTTTTATTTCTTTTGGGGATATGGGACTCTTTAGATTGTTAATCTGATCTGGATTTAACTTTGTTACCTGGTATCTGTCTAGAAAATCATTCATTTCATACAGGTTTTCTAGTTTTGTTGATTACAGGGTTTTGTAGTAGGATCTGATTATGTTTCAGATTTCCTCAGGATCTGTTGTTATGTCTCACTTTTCATTTTTGATTTTGTTAATTAATATACTGGCCCTGTGCCCTCTACTAAGTTTGGCTAAGGGTTTATATATCTTGTTGATTTTCTCAAAAAAACAGCTCCTGATTTGGTTGATTCTTTGAATAGTTTATTTTGTTTCCACTTGGTTGATTTCAGCACTGAGTTTAAATATTTCCTGTAGTCTACTCTTCTTGGGTGAATTTGCATCCTTTTGTTCTAGAGCTTAGAGATGTACGGTCAAGCTGCTTGTGTATGATCTCTCTAGTTTCTTTTTGGAGTAACTCATAGCTATGAGTTTTCCTCTTAAGACTGCTTTCAGTGTGTCCCATGAGTTTCTGTATGTTGTAGCTTCATTTTCATTAAACTCTAAAAAGTCTTTAATTTCTTTCTTTATTTCTTCTTTGAGCAAGTCATCATTGAGTATAGTGTTGTCCAGCTTCCACATATATGTGGGAATTCTATTATAAATTCTATTATTGAAGATCATCCTTAGTCAATAAAATCTTGGTCTGTTAAATCCATTTGTTTCATAACTTCTGTAAGTTTCAATGTGTCTCTGTTTAATTTCTGTTTCCAGGATCTGTCCATTGATGAGAGTGGGATGTTGAAGACTCCCACTATTATTGTGTGTTGTGCAGTGTGTGCTTTGAGCTTTACTAAAGTTTCTTTAATGAATGTGGATGCCCTTACATTTGGAGCCTAGATGATCAGAATTGATAGTTCATCTTAGTACATTTTACCTTTGATGAGTATGAAGTGCCACTACTTGTCTTTTTTGATAGCTTTGGGTTGAAAGTCAATTTTATGCAATATTAGAATGGCTACTCCAGCTTGTCTTTTGGGACTATTTGCTGGAAAATTGTTTTCTAGCCCTTTAGTCTAAGGTAGTGTCTGTCTTTGTGCCTGAGGTGGGTTTCCTTCATGCAGCAAAATGTTGGGTCCTGTTGATGTAGCCAATCTACTTTCTTTTATTGGGGAATTAAGTACATTGATATTAAGAGATGTTAAGTAAAAGTCATTGTTGCTTCCTGTTATTTTGGTTAATAGAATTTGGATTCTGTTATTTTAGCTATCTTCTTTTAGTTTTTTTGAAATATTACTTTCTTGCTTTTCCTATGGCATAGTTTCCCTCCTTGTGTTGGAGTTTTTCCTTTATTATCCTTTGAAGGGCTGGGTTTGTCGAAAGATATTGTGTGAATTTTTTTTTTTCATGGAATATATTGGATTCTCCATCTATGGTAATTAAGTGTTTTGCTAGGTTTAGAAGCTTGTCTGGCATTTGTGTTCTCTTAGGTTCTGTATAACATCTGTCTAGGGTCTTCTGGCTTTCATAAACTCTGGTGAGAATTCTGGTGTAATTCTAATATGTCTGCCCTTATATGTTACTTGACCATTTTTCCTTACTGCTTTTAATATTCTATCTTTATTTAGTGTATTTTTGTTTTGATTATTATTGTTGGAAGGAATTTCTTTTCTGATCCAGTCTGTTTGGAGTTCTGTAGGCTTCTTGTATGTTCATGGTCATCTCTTTCTTTAAGTTAGGGAAGTGTTCTTATATAATTTTGTTGGAAGATATTTACTGAACCTTTAATTTGATAATCTTCATTCTCTTCTATACCTATTAACATTAGATTTGGTCTTCTCATTGTGTCATGGATTTCCTGGATGTTTTTACTTGGGATCTTTTTTAATTTTCTTTGATTGTTATGTTCTTGTTTTCTATGGAATCATCTGCATCTGATATTCTATCTTCTATTCGATTCTTGTATTTTGATGGAGATGCTCTCATCTATGACTCCTGATTTCCTCATATGATTTCTATCTCCAGAGTAGTCTCCTTTTGGGTTTTCTTTATCGTTTCTACTTCCATTTTTAGATCATGGATGGTTTTGTTCAATTCCTTCACTTGTTTATTTGTATTTTCCTGTAATTCTTTAATGGATTTTTGTGTTTCCTCTTTCAGGACTTCTATCTGTTAAGCTGTGCTCTCCTGTATTTCTTTTTTTTTTTTTTTAAGATTTATTTATTTATTATATGTAAGTACACTGTAGCTGTCTTCGGACACTCCAGAAGAGGGCGTCAGATCTTGTTATGGATGTTTATGAGTCACCATGTGGTTGCTGGGATTTGAACTCTGAACCTTCAGAAGAACAGTTGGGTGGTCATACCCACTGAGCCATCTCACCAGACCTCTCCTGTTTTTCTTTAAGGGAGTTATTAATGTTCTTTTTAAAATCATCTACCAGCATAATGAATTATGATTTTAAATCTGAATACTGTTTTTCCTGTGTGTTGTGGGTATCCATGAATTGCCATGGTAAGAATACTGGGTTCTGATGATGCTGAACAGTCTTGGTTTCTGCTAGTAAGATTCTTATATTTATCTGCTAATCTCTAGTGTTAGATATTCTAGCTGTCTTTGGCTGGAGCTTGTTCCTTCTGTGAGTCTGTTAGCCTCTGTCTGCATTCCTGGGAGACCAGCTCTCTCCTGATTCCTGGGGGTCAGAGCACTCCCTGTAAGCAATCTCTCCTCTGGTAGGGAAGGTGCGCAGAGGTCCAAGGATCAGCTCTGCCTCCTGGCTGAGAATGAAGGCCCAAAGGGACCCTGTCTAAGAAGCTCTGTTGCTTCTGTGGCCTGTACCTCTCCTGCACCAACCTGACTCAGAGAGACCCCGGATAGAAAATGGAGATCATACCTGAGTCCCAGGGTCAGAGAACTCCCTGCAGGCCAAATCCCCTCTGGAGGGAAAGGTGAACAGAAGTCGGAGGATCAGCTCTGCCTCTTGGCTGAGGATGAAGGCATAAAGGTGCCCTGTCTAAGAAACTCTGTTGCTTCTGAGACCCACACCTCTCCTGCAGGGACCAGCCTCAGAGAGACCCCAGATAGAAACTGGTTATCTCATCAGGGTCCTGGGGTCAGAGATCTAGGCTTAGAGCTTTTAAAGTTTACTTTTAATAAGGATTCTCAAATGCTTCGACCTATCCTCTAGCCCACCATACAAATGATGGAAGAAAGTATAGTACAACCTGATGGGCACCTACTCAGAATTAGTACTTTGGGACAATTCCAATTTCAGTTCATTAGAATACCAATAGTTCAGTTAAGTAATGTTATGGTACCTAATATGAATCACCAGCTGTGGCTAGATCTATGAGAAACCACCAGTCCTCCACTGAATCTACACAAGTCAGTGGCAGCAGCCAGCATGAACTGGGAGACCAGGAAAAGTTTACTGTTGTGCTTCTCTCAATGAAGTGAAGGCCAGTGAAGTTTAAGATACAAGACCAATGGGTAATTGCAATGCTTGCTATGCAAGCTCCCAATCATTGTCTGTTGAGTCCTATTCATACTCTCTCCAAACATAGTGTGTTTTACCATGGGTCTTGCCTTAGCAAGACCCATGTGAGACTGTCTTAGCAAACATCAACTAAGCAGGCATATCGTGACATATTGAGAAATTTCCACTTTGTTTAAAAATTGTGTTTTTTCTAACATTAAAAATTTACATACAATAAAAAAATAATTATATGAAAAAAATTAGAAATTTACATCATATTTTAAACAAGCAGCTTATGAATATATTGTTCTAATAAATTAGTCTTACAAAACCATCTTAAATTTCTATTAGTATACAATAAGTTTAACAAAACAATTTTAATTATTATCAGTATACAATAACCCACACTATACATCCTTTACATTTCTATTAAATACAATAAACAATAAACAACATTAAATTTCTATTGGTATAAAATAATATTTACAGCCTTAAATTTCTATTAATATTATTTAAAAGCCAAGTATGGTTCCCTTCTTTTGAATTCTTCCCCCATCTGCATTTGTTTCTGAGATGGTGCTGCTCAATCCAGGAACTCATACCCACATTCCTGTTACCAGTATCTTCCTTCCTTGGAGCCTCAAGTTTCTATAGTATTAAGCACATCCTCTCTCACTGAGGCCAGTCAAAGCAGCCCACTGCTACGTAAGTGCTCGAAGTCATGGACCAGCCCATGTGTGCTCTTTGATTTTTGTTTTAAACTCTGGGATCTCTCAGGGATAATAGTGAGTTGATGCTGTTCTTCTTTATTTAGGATTGTAATCACCTTCCCCTCCTTCAGTCCTTCCCCTAACTCTTCTACAGGTATCCTGACCTCAGTCCAATGGTTGGCTTTAAGTATCTGAACCTGTCTCAGTCAGCTGCTGATAGAGCCTCTCAGAGGACAGCCATGCTAGGCTCCTGTCTGTAAACAAAATATGGCATCAGCAATAATTTCAGAGTTTTGTACGTATGCATTGAATTGATCCCAAGTTCAGCCTTTTCTTCAGTCTCTACTCCATTTTTATCCATGCTTTTTCTTTACACAGGAACAATTCTGGGTAAAACATTTTGAAGATGGATTTGTAACCCCATCCATATCCTGTGGGCCCTGTGAATCTGTTGGAGGTGATCTCTCCAAGTTCCATTTTCCTACTGTTGGACTTTTCAGCTAAGGTCATCCCCATTTTGTTTTGGGAACCTCTGTAATCCCAGGTCTCTGGTAATATTTAGAGGTTCTCCCTATCCCAACCCCCCAGCAGCAGCAGATTTTCATTGATCTCCTGCCCCCATACTCAGTTATTCCTCCCTATCCCTTCCATCTCCTTTTGCCCACCAAGGTCCCTCCTTGTGGGGCATTGGGCTATGCAGACACTCTGGTCTCCTGTTGAGCTGAGCTCTGAACCCTGAAAAGGGTGATAATTCACCTACATGACACAGTAGCTGTTCTCTCATGCTCCTGGAACTCTGGCTCCTGCCTAGGTTACTGCCCCCTACATCCCTCACGAAAGAAGCATGGCTCAAAGTCACTTAGGCAATGTCCCAAGCTTCTGACCTTCAGGATAAACTCCTCCCCAGTTACCTAGCAACAAAAAATATAGCAGTATACTTTACAGGGGGCTGTTAGGCCCCTCCTTGCTCTCTTACTCCTCCCTCTCTCACTCTCTCACTTCTCTCATTCCTTTGTACTCTTATAGCTCACTTCTCTCACTCCTTTCTCCTCGCTCTTTGTCTTCTCCTCTCTCCTCTCCTCTCACTCTCTCCCTCTTACTCTCTCTTTCTCTCTAGCCTTCCTCTCTTCTCTCTCTCTCTCTCTCTCTCTTTCTTTCTCTCTCTCTCTCCTTCTCTCTCTCTCTTCTACATTCTCTCTTTCCCCCTGCCTCTCTATAATAAAGCTCTAAAACCATAGACAGTCTCTGCTCATCAAGATCCTATGTGCTCACTCCTGCTGGTGTGGGAACCTCTCTTCCCTCTCTCCCATAACCCCATGGCTTCAGGGAGTGGCCCTGAGGCACCCAGGTTGGACTGCCCCTTGTCCACCCCTCAAAGAGTGGGTCAGAGGCTTGGATGCCCACCCAAGGCAGAGTGGAAAGCATGTGTCAGCCCTCACATGTCTGCCTGTCCAATAGGTGGAACTCTGGCGGAAAGTGAGTCCTTCCTTCCCCTCCTTCTCCAGGCCCCCTTTTTAGTTCCCACACCTCCCTACCTCTGCTTTCATGATTATTTTGTTTCCATTCTATTTCCAGTATCCATACTGGGCCTTCCTTCCTTTTAATCTTAATAAGTTCTGTGAGTTGTATCATAGGTATTCTGTACTTTTGGTTAATATCTCACTTATCAGTGAGTATATGCTGCATGTCTTTTTGGGTCTGTGTTACATCACTCAGGGTCATCTTTTTTCATTTGGTTCATTTGCCTGCAAAATTCATGATGTCCTAGTTATTAATAGCTGAATAGTATTCCATTGTGTAAATTAACTACATTTTCTGTATATATGTTATTACTGAGGGATATCTGGGTTGTTTCCAGCTTCTGGCTACTACAAATAAGGCTGCTATGGACATGGCATAGCATGTGACCTTCTGGTTTATTCAGGCATCTTTTCTTTATATGCACAGGAGTGGTAAAGCTGGGTCTTCATGTAGAATGATTTTCAATTTTCTGATGGTTTAGATTTGCCTGGTAACTAAGAATTTGAACATTTCCATATGGGTTTCTAGGACCTTCAAGATTCCTCTGTTGAGAATTTTGTTTTCGATCTGTACCCCATTTTTAAATTGGGTAATATGATG
This sequence comes from Mus pahari, assembly GCF_900095145.1. Lineage (NCBI taxonomy): Eukaryota > Metazoa > Chordata > Mammalia > Rodentia > Muridae > Mus > Mus pahari. The sequence continues at coordinate 120,122 of NW_018393973.1, read as the reverse complement.
CTTTGGAGTCTAACTCATTGAGTTCTTTATATCTTTAGTTTATTAGCCATTTATTGGATATAGCATTAGGGAAGAAATTTTCCTGATCTGCAGGTTGCCAATTTGTCCTATTGACAGTATCCTTTGCTTAACAAAGGCTTTAGAGTTTCATGAAGACCCATTTGTCAATTGATGATCTTAGAGCCTGAGACATTGGTATACTTTCTCTATTATTAGATGTGGTGTATCTGGATTTATGTGGAGGAACTTAATTCACTAGGACTTGAGCTTTGTATAAGGTGATAAATATGGATCAATTTGCAATCTTGTACACACAGACCCTAGTTTTAACATTTGTTAAACTAAAACCCTAATTTTTGCATTCGTGATTGGTCTCTGTTTTTATATAGTCTATATTTGACCATCCAGTCTATGTTTTGTTGGTTCACAATATTTGTTTTAGGTCCAGATTATGTGTCTATGTGTTGTATGACAACTCTCAATGTGAGCAATGATTTTGGCTAGAACTTTTGAAGGTGATTTGCATGCATATGGTGGAGAAATCAGTGACTTAGTCTGTCTCTGAGGGTAAATCATCTAGGATCTTTGTTTTTTGATGATACTCATGTCCTAGCTGATAAAAGGTTTTCCATGGTCAGACCTAATCTTTATACTTTTTGTTAACTGTATTTTCTAATTCTCAGTACTTAAGTAAGTATAACACATTCTCATCTAAATCTATTACAGGTTTGCATTCTAATGTCAACACATCCTCACAGTATATTGGTTGGCCTACTTCCTTAGATTTTAGATATCCCAGGGTCTCTCAGTTGTTGTTCTTCCTTTTTCTCCAATGTTAAGAAAGTTTAGAGTTAACAAGGCATTTTTTATTCTTTCCCTGATGGTTTTTACTCTCCCTTTTTGATTAATAGTCATCTAAGTTAAGGTATGGTTGGATATTTGAATATCTGATTGTCCTTTGGGATTATATGATACTCTAGTAACATGCTTTATATTGTAACACGTAAATTAGTGTTTACTTTTATTAGATATGTATGCAGGAGCATTATCTGATATTCCTATAAATGTGATTTTTATCCCAACATATGTCTAATAAAACTATCAGTCTATTCAGACGTTGAGTGGTTGCCCATTGAAATCCTGAGAACATGTCAATGGAATTTCCTTGTTCAAATTTTTCAAAATGGGAAATATCTATCAGTTACATGTCATTTGGTTTGGTATAACCAGGTACTAGCAAGTAAAGGAATTTATTTGTTTTGATAATATGTAGGAAAATTTATTATTATTATTTCTTTGGGTGTTTGCATGTGTTGGAATTTTGTTTTTCTTTAAACTCTTACATTCCTATGATGTTTTAAAGAAGTTTTCAGTCATTTAACACATTTCCTTTTAGTAACTGGTCAATTTCATCATTTCCTTTAGGTAATCAACTTGTCAAATTTGTCTGACACTGATAGGAGATATAGGATATATCTATATCTATAGGATATATATATATATAGTGGTTTCTACTTCAAATGGCCTGTTCTAATTTCATAAATAATAAGGATAATTTAAAGATATCAGGTACAAATTTATCAGTTTCTATATGCCAAATAGCTTTTCCTAGACATAATGAATCAGTAACTATGTTAATAGATTGAAAATAATGTGATGAAACAATAAGGCCTGCATATGTTTACGACTTTGAACTGAGGTATATGGACGTTTGCACACCTTGCTTATTTGGTCTGATTGATATCCTGTCATCCCCATCTTGTTTGTAACTGTATAGAATATTGATGTCTCTGGAATTGGTGCTCTATTTCAGATATGTTAAAGTATACAATTCTTTCTTTTTAAATGTGTATATGTTTACTTCTGGTATTTTTAATTAATTTAACTCAAATGATTACAACAAGATCTTTGCTAACCTTCAATGATCACCATTAATGACATAAATTCTGCACATGTAAGAGGTACTACAATTTTGTTCGAATTTGTACCTGCCAATTGGCATAATTTTATTCTCTCTTTTGAAAAATGCTTAGAATTTATTCTATAGTTGGCTTCAATTTTTTATATTGTTTATGACCTATGAAAATCCATTCCATAGTTCAATCTTCTCTTTGTGTAAAGAGTCAAAGAGGGGAATGAATGGAAGGCATCGTGACCAAAACATTATCAAGTTCAGGATTGATTAGATGCATATATGACTCCTTGTGCTCTTATTCTATAAGAATTAACATATTTTTTGCTTCTGCTAGACTGTTTAAATTTGAATCTCTTTGTAAATTTTTAAACAAATTACTTAACTTATATGTACTTCATTAAATTTTAGGCCTCAGTCAGTAATATTTCCCTTTAATTTTTGAAAATCATTAAGTCTTTTCAAGAAGTCTCTACAGGTCTGCACATTTTATGATTGAATTGTCTGTTGATTGATTGTATAATCCAAAGTTACTAAATGAATCTCCTTTTTGTACTTTTATCTGGAGCAAACTTTAATGCCCAGCATTGAGGAATTTGTGCATTACCTTTAACCTATTTTCTAAAACTTATTTGTCTGAGTCACCTAACAAATGTCATTTACACAATAATAAATGATAATCTGAGGGAATTACTTTCAAATTATTTCTAATGATTGCTTCACAAAATGCTGACAGAAAATTGGGCTATTTAATATTCTCTGTGGAAGTACCTTCCAGTGGTTTCTCTTTAGTAGATGATTGTTATTCAATGTAGGTATTGAGAAAGCAAACATTTCCATATCCTTCCCATGCAAGTGTACTGAGAAAAAGCAATCATTCAAGTCAATTATGTTTATAGGCCATGATGTCAGTCACAAAGATGGTAAAAGAATTCCAGTTTGTAAAATACACATTGCTTGAATTACCCAATTAACTGCTGTTAAATTAGTTATCATCCTCCACTTCCCTGATTTCTTCTTCAAACAAACACGGAAATTTCAAGGACTAGTAGAGTCTTTTATATTTTGATCCTCCATCTGTTCTTTAACCAGCTGTTCAAGTACCTGTCATGTTTCTTCTGTTATGGTTCACTATTCTTGCCATTTTAGGGGCAAAACAGTTGGTATGTCAGCAGATGCCCCTATTGTAAATTTGATCCATTTGTAGTCCTACTTTTAGATCATGGGCACATCTTGTGAACTTTCCCTCTTTCCTGTATCAATAACTTACCCAGAAGCAGTCATCATATCACTCTTAATTTCCTCATTTGCTCTTCTTGGAATTTCAGCAATATTAATTGGCATACTCTATTGTTATCAGCAATGTTTCCCAAAAATTTATGTGTATGTCAGCCACATAAGGTTTTAACTTCCCTGCTTTCCTCTTTGGCACCACACAGTTATTCTACTGGATACTTTGTCTTATTTCTGGTAACTTACCAATTCCTATAAACTATGTGCAAACCTTCTGAAGTGGTCAATCTGGATTCAAGATTTTTGGGAAAGTACATTAATATCAGTTTCTGTATCTAGCAAATGTTCACTGTCAACATCATTCATTTGCACTATTCCTTTGGGTCTCTTATCATTAACCATGTATTGCTAGAACACAGGTTTTACAGTACTCCCAACAGTTCCTATCTTTTCTACAGGAGCAGTCTTTCTCTTAATGTAAAAAAACAACAGTTACGAAACTATACTCCCTTCATCAATTTGTATCTTCTTTCTCAAATATTCCAAGATGCTAATTTCTTGCTTACTATCTCCATGTACTTTACAGAGATGCATAATAAGTCCATGAATGTTAATCTTATAATTTCAAAGATTATTCCCACTATTCCTAAGTGTTATGGACCATACATACCAATGGTTAATTTGCAACATTCAACTTTGGTGGGAAAAAATAATGGGAGTCAAATCTGTGGTCATGTCTATAGCTGCACTCACTTCTACAGCAGGAATAAGACTAGAAATGCTAAATGTTGACTTTTTTACCTGCTTGGAACTTTCTGGCTTACCAAAGGAAGATAGCCTTGATAGTCTATTGTGGGACTTTGAGCTCACATGTCTCTCTGTTGTTTCCCAAAAATAACAGATGATCTCATTTGTCTCTCTTGGACTAGCAATCTTTTGAGCAATGTCTTCTTCCTGGTACTTTACCAATTCCTACAAACTTTGTGTAACCCTTCTGAAGTGGCTGACCTGGATTCAATACTTTTTGGAAAGTGTGTTAATATCAGCTCCTGTTTCTACCAAGCATTCAATGTCAGCACCATTTATTTGCAACATTCCTTTGGGTCTCTGATCATTAGCCATTTCCTTTCCACAGAGACTACAATTTCCTTGAAAAGTTTCTGGTCCATAATAGCAAAAACCTTGCTGTTCTCTTCTATAAAGAGACTATTATCTAGAACCAATGTACCTGGCATTTTTAACTCTAAATCTTCTAGCCTTATAATCTGTTTGGAAGCAGCCAAACTCACAATAATCCAAACATTGGACATTTTGATTTCTTTGACTTCTAGTTATGGCTTGATATTTGTATGATGCTGCAGAAAACAAATTCTCCTAGTTTCTTTTATCCACTCATCTATTGGGAATCCTCTTGCTTTCAATGCTATGAATGCATTCTGACAATCATTATTTGCTTTTTCAGAGGCCAATAATTCTATCAATGACTGTCTGATTTCAGGGTCTGAGGTGGCTCTATTTATAACTGAACCCAATCTATATATGAAATATGCAAATGCTCCTGTAGATTCCTGTATTACCTTTATGAATGAGGTAGATTTCTACCGAGCTCGTTAATTGTATCCCAGGCCCTTAATTCTCAATGGGGCATGTTCAATTTTGACATCATCAGATCAGACTTATTCCTGTAAATCTGCATGATGCCTTTTACCAAGCAGTTGGTCTTCTGTACCATTTATTCCACTTGTAATATTCTGTTGTTCTATTTTTGTGGTTTCATGCCTTTACCACAGCAAGCACTGTACTTGTTGTCCAGCTTCTAGAAGATCTTACACCAATTCTTTCCAATCTTGTGTGATAACTCTATTCTGCCTAGCCCAAGTATTTAATATTACTTTAACAAATGGGGAGTACAAGGCATAACATTCTAGAGCTCCTTTAATATTCAAAGAACTTCTACAGCTGATAAATAGATTCAGCAAAGTATCTGGATATAAAATTAACTCTACCAAATCAGTAATCTTTCTCTACCCAAAGAATAAAATGTCTGAGAAAGAAATAAGGGGAATGACATCCTACAATATTGTCACAAATAATATAAAATATCTTGGTGTGAGTCTAACTAAGCAAGTGAAAGACCTGTATGGCTAGAACTTCAAGCCTCTAACAAATTAAATTTATGAAGACCTCAGAAGATGGGAGTATCTCCCATGCTCATGGATCAACAGGATTAACATAGTAAAAGTGGCCATCTTAGCAAAAGCAATCATCATAAAAATTCCAAATCAATTCCTCACAGGGATAGGATGAACAATTCTCAAATTCATCTGGAATAACTAAAAATTTGAATAATGAAATACATTCTGAACAATAAAACTGCTTCAGTGGGTAGTGATAAAAACTTCATGGTATTGGTACAGAGACAGTATGTAGATCAATGAAATACAATTGAAGAACCAGAAATAAACTCACACACCTATGGTCACTTGATCTTTGATAAAGAAGCCAAAACCATCCAATGGAAAAAAGACAGCATTTTCAACAAATGATGCTGGTTCACTTGGCTGTAGTCAAGTAGAAAAATGCAAATTGATCTATTATTTCCTTGTATATATAGCTCAAGGCCAAGTTGATTAAATACTTTTACATAAAAGCAGATATGCTGAATCAAATAGAAAACAAAGTGTGAAAGAAGTTTGAACACATTTGCACAGGGCAAAATTTCCTAAACATAACACCAATTGCTCATGCTCTAAGATCAAAAACTTACAAAAATATGAAGCTTATCCAATAGTATTTGAAAATATCTCCCTCTTTGTTTCACCTCACAGATGCATGCCCTAAATGGGAGCCTTGATCTCACAAGCAGAAACATATTAATCACTACTCTTGGTTCTCTGGAATTAAATTTTGAAGTCGATTCAAGCTTGTAACACAAAGTATCACACTTCTCTATAGGAACTCTTTGGGGGAATGGAGGGTTAAACAAAAAGAAATAAAATGGAAAAGAATCACATTCACACACACACACACACACAGAAGTACACACACTCACAAACACACATATACACACAACTCATCAGTGAATGAAGCATGCAAATGGCAAAAATTTTTGTATTTTTCTTTCACTACTTCTATATCCCAGGATCAATTTTCAAGTTGCATAAACATTACAAAGTGATTACATTATATGTATATTTTTAAAGAATGGTTATTTTTATAAAATGTTGTTCCCAAAAATCTTATTTTTCCTTAAAAATAATTTAGATATTACATGAAAAGCAGAAATTATTCCCAAGAAACTACACACATTCAAAACTAAGCAACTTGTTATAGATTAAGAAAGCCATGTAATTTTCTCACACAATTTTTTTATTGACTGGCTGCAATTTGTGGTTAATAAAGAGTTGATCAATTATTTCATGATCTATCTTAACAGGTAATGTTTTATATATATCTTAAAAGAATAACATATTAACTTTTATTTAGAATATCAGTCATTTCTACATAAAATCATCAGGGTACAATTGTACTGATCACCAATGTTTTTATTATCCTCTGTGTTGGCAATAACAGGTTTAAGAATTTAATCACCATCTTGATTTCTTGCCTAGTTCTGGAAAGAGAGCCATGCCAGGTAGTCCTGGTAGGGCTGTCATTGTTCTTTTTCATTGTCCACAAAACTCCCTAGCTCAGCAATTAAGAGCGTGCCTTTCTGAACTTCAAATTAATACTTAAAATTCTGTCAATAGAGCCATGGACAAAAATGACCTTATCCTAACTTAACTAGCAAGCTACAACTCCAAATTATTTCTACAGGTAGTGACCTTTGCTGACAATCTACATCTCTAAATTCTTTCCAAGGGTAGTAATTGAATCATTAATCTGTTCTAGGAGTACTGCTTAACAAAGATCAAGCATTATCACTATGAGTGCTAAGAATACTGCCCAGTGAGGGGCTGGAAGCCCCCTCTGATTATTCACAGAACACACAGATAAGGAAGGTTGTGAAGACTGAAAAGCAGAACTATGCTCCATAATGGCATGAATTCCTCAGGATACTTAGTCTTCAGAATTCTGCCTCTCTGGGGCGTGCCCATGGTAGTTGTTCTCATGGGACAAAGTACATGAGTTCTAAAACAGTTTGTTGTTCCTCCCAAATGACCTGCTACATGGGCAAGGATCATAGAGTGTCTGATTGATGGCAGATTCCCATATTTATATGTGTGACCTGGGTTTATTACAAATCATGGTATGATTATTTCATAATAAGCAAGTAAATGTGTAAGTAAGTTATATAAATATTTGTATATGCATATAACAGCAACTAATGAAATATTCTTACATTACACTTCATTGTAAGAATGTTTCAAAAACTGAGCTTGAGAATATACATTCATATAGGGCTTTGACACGAATTAGTTGAAAGGGGCACTGGCACTGGATAGTGGTTATGCATGTTTTTAATCCCAGCAATTAGGAGGCAGAGGGAGGTAGAATTTCTGAGTTCAAGGACATCCTGGACTACAGAGTGAGTTCCAGGACACTCAGGGCTACACAGAGAAACACTATCTCAGAAAAAACAAAAAACCAAAAACAAACAAACAAACAAAAAACCCTAACAAAAAAACAAAAGCAAAAAAAGAAAAAAGAAAGTTGAAAAAGAGCAATTTAAACATATGGGAGGATTTAGAGGGAGAAAGAAACAATGATGCAATAAGAGTAAAATACAGAAAATAAAGGAAATGTAAGTACCAAGTGTCCTTTAAAAAAATAGCAGGAAGTATCATTTCTGTATAGTCAACTCTAGTACTGGATAGAGAAGGGTGGATACGGGCTTATAACCATTGTAATATCTCACAGGACACTTGCATTAATGTGGTAGGAGACCTTGTCTCAAATATATGGTGAGTCTTGGCACAGGTGCTTCTGTGACCTGGATGCCAACCCTCACTCAAGGTACAATTACATGTCTGACTAGTCTTTTCCTGGGGCAAGGCTATGCTACAACACATAGTGGTCCATTTGGAGCTGGCATAACTCTATGACATTACAGTGTCAACTTGGCCTTTTATGACCATGCAGGATGGAAACACAGTGCCTAACAGCATCACCCCAAAATCTGGATTATATCCTACATGGGGCAAATATTCACATTGCCAGTCAAGGCACTCTAACATGAGGCTCCATGCTCACATTAGGAAAAATAGTGTCCTCAGTCTTATATAGCTGCTGGTACCACTTTTCCAGCCAGCAAACAACTCATAGTGAAGGAGAAAAGCTGATGGCTAGTCACAGTGAGATGTTTGAACTGAACCACAAAGGAACACAGAGAGACTCAGAAATAATCCAAGTTCAAATAAACTAGTGAAATAAGATGTTTATAATTATGCATCAATTCAAAAGAAAATAGAGTGAGTGGGTATAAAACCTCAAAGACAGAACCAAATATATATATTGTTTTTTTGTTTTTTTTTTTTTTGTTTTTGAGACAGGGTTTCTCTGTATAGCCCTGGCTGTCCTGAAACACACTTTGTAGACCCGGCTGGCCTTGAACTCATCAATCTGCCTGCCTCTGCCTTCTGAGTGCTGGGATTAAAGCGGTATGCCAGCATGCCCTGCTAGAACCAAATATTTTTAAATTAATAAAATAAATTCCTTAGGATAAAATTGAATAAATTAAAAAGAATAAGTCACACAGGAATGGAAAAATGTTTAGAAAATGGAACACAATAAAGACATCAAGGTTAGAAAGCAATGGCATATAAATATAGACATATAATAATTTCTAAGGAAGAGAAAAATAGATAAGAGTGTTTTAAATGGTGCATATAGGCTAAAGAAATACAAAATGCACAGTAATATAAATATGGATGTAAAATATAAACATTTATATTATCCAAAGAATGGAAAGAGAAAGAAAAATGAAATTTCCCCAAGAAGAAGAGAGTTAAAGATACTAAAACATAAAACATTTTCCATATTAAAAAATACGAAACACTGTAAAAGAAGGCATTAGGATACCATCTAGTTTTATTTTTACTGTCCACATGAAATAATTATATGTTCAGTAGTGATTATAATTTTATGTATCCTCTTTAAAGAAAGAGAAGAATAAAAGAGACTTAGAGAAAGAGAAGAATAAATTATAAAATACTAGATCAAAGGCCAAAGAAGAGAAATTAGAGGATTCTTAAAGTCACAATATAGAGTCTTCACAAAATCCAATATGGAAACTACAAAAACAAAAATAGAAACAAAACAAAAAAAATGGATGCTTTCATGACTCAGAAAACTTTAGTGTTATTGTTTGTCCAGGCAGTCAGTGTTCTATGTCATTTCTGTTGTTTTGAGAGATCCTTGCTCTGCAGTTCCTGCATATTCAGGCAATATTTACTTCCTCTCATACCTCTGATGGGGTTGAAAACTAGAGTTATAATCTCACAATTAAGACTAAATTTTTTAGGATTCAGAAAATGATTTTAGCTCTAAGAAGATATTCCTCGGTTACAAATACAATTATTGATAGAAAAGGATTTAAGAACTCTAAACTCATCAAGGTAGTGCCTTTTCTCAGATTGTCTAAGAAAAAGGTAGTAGACACTTTGAATGTAAATTTTACTTGGTACATTTTCATATTTGTTATTTTTGTACACTGATAATAGATATGAATCTTTTATTGACCTAAAAGGGTGAAATGTTGGGGGTGGGTTTTTTGTGCTGTATATTCAGATGTTGATTTATGTCCATTGGCATCTGTATCCATCTTTGGTCTCTATGATATACAACAAACTGTTTTCCATTCCCTCTTATTGATGGAGAATAAATCTGATCAGTCAATTACCTGAGCATCAGGGAGGAACTTCTGATACCAGTCAGGATGTCCAAGAAGAAATGGGAAGAGAGTAGAGAAGAATTTCAGCAGAAAGAAGGCATTGAGAAACCATATGGAGAAAACAAGAGGTTTTCACCATGAGGTTGATATGAGTGTGCAGCTGTGAGGAAACACATGGGCCAGGGTAGCCTGTACAAGATGGCAAGTAACAGGGCATTTTTCTGGGTGTTACCTGTGCAGTCATGCTTGAATAGCTCAAAACCTGCCCAACTTAGGCTTGGAGACAGTTAATAAAATTGCCTGGTATCTGTGTGTCATTTTCAGAAATTAAAATTGGCTAGAGCCATCAGAAAATGCCTGATACACACACACAAACACACACACACACACACACACACACACACATATATATATATATATATATATATATATATATATATATATATATATATATATGCCATGGGACAGTAGAATTCCTCTTCAAATACTGTTACACACATCCATGAAACAACATGCATGTTTTATTGCACACTCATACAGGTTCTTACATTTGAATACTTGGTCACTAGAGAGAGTTGGTGCTTGAGAGAGACTTGAAGGTTGGCCTTGTGGCATTAGATGTGATCTTGTTGGAGGAAGTGTCACTGGAAGTGAGGTTTGAGGTTTCTAATTCTAAAGGCATGTTCAGTGTCTCTTCCTGTTTCATGATGATTAGGGTTTGGAACGCTCAATTCCTTTCCATCACTGATTGTGCCCATGCCAACCACCATGCTGATTATGGACTAAACCTCTAAAACTGTAAGCTTTCCTTTATAAGACTTGCAGTCTTCATGGTTTGTTTGACCAGCAACAGAACATTTTGTAAGATATGAACCATAATTGTTTCTACTTGGAATTAAAAAGAAAAGTCTTAATAAAGAAAATCAGAAAACCCTTTTGTTGTTTTGGGTTATTTGCTTTGTTTTTTGTTTAATTGGTTTTGTTCTTTGAGGAAGTTGTCAAAGAGAATTAATCTGAAATGGAGAATTTAAAGTTACCATAATCATCATGAGTAAAAACATATTTCTGATATCACTTGTGACCATGAAAGCTTTTAATTATCCAGGCATCTGTAGAGGTGGATGTACCTGTATTTGTGAGTTTAGCTCAGTATAATTGATATCATGCATAAAAATCTAGATTTAATATTCACCCTAAATTTTTGTGGCATTGTTTGGAATTGTGTTACCTAACCATTTTCAATGTATCTCATCAAAAATATTGTGTGAAAGAAACATTCCCTCAGAAAAAGTGAAGGCAAACCCCTTTCCTGTTTTTCAGCAACACCAGCCCTTGTCTTTGTATCCAGATTGCCAGCAGGGAAGATAAATCTGCCATTGATAAGCAACACTTGGCTCAGATCCTTAAATCCTGCAAAAGGAAATAAGGAACAAAACTGACATTATGGAAATAGAGAAGTAAATAACCTTAGTACTTTTAAAATCCAAGTCTCTCACTCACAGAAATTAATTTTTTGTATAGCTTCAGTCCATCTGAAGAAGAAAAAAAAAAACACAAAAAAAACCCAGGAATTTTCTGCCTGTTGTAGCCCATTTTAGTTTCTAAAAAAGAGACATAGAGACCAGGCATTTTTACTAACACACTGTAAGTTAGGCAGGTTTTGAGCTATTCAAACATGACTATAATGCAAGATTACTTAGTGAGGGATTGAGCCTAAATCTTCCTGAGGACAACAGGCACTGGTGTAAGGAACCCATATCCAGGTAGATGAACAAATATGTGCAAAAGTAATTGAAAATCATGGGGAAGAACAAACAAAGTGTTGTTGATCTCTGAAACTTCATAACTTCTTCTATCTTCTACCCTTCTATTTTCTTCCCTTGTCCATTTTTTTTTATACCTTCAACCCTCTATCAAGAGACAAAAAAGAAAAATATGAGAGAGACAGAGACAGAGACACAGATAGAGACTGAAAGACTGAGAGACAAAGAGACAGAGACAGAGACAAAGACAGAAGAGAGAGAGACAGACAGAGAGACACAGAGACAGAGAGACCCTGAGTGCTTTGTTGTTTCATCTTTGAGCAATACAATTAACAAACCGTAATCAGTCACACTGAATGACCAGGACTCAAACCAACAATGAACAGACAACAGGCAACCCAGAAAATAATCTAGATTTTTTCTTATCCCCTCTAAAGGTCTCTGAATGCTAAATATCACACAAAAGCAAAAACTATATGAAGCTGGCAAAATCACAATCCCACTAGATGATAAGGGTAAAAAAAATAGTTGCTTTGGACAATTTGAAGCAGCCTCACACCTGTCATTTACTGAAAGCACATTCTTATATTTCTCTGTGTTTTCAAGAAATTAAAATTGCAAAATTGTCATTACAATGAAGTTGATAGAAAAATATGAGATATTAAAGAGAAAATCTTTGGAATCTGAAAGGAGGGTAGGGTATGGGTGTTGGTGAGGGTAGCTATGATAAAGATATACTATATATTAATATAAAATTTTTGAAATTGTATAATACCCCTCCATCAAAAATATATCATAACCAACAGAATTGCCAAATCATCATTTTGCTGTTTGAGATTTTTCAACTTGTTCTTAATTATCTCTTGATGTTCACTGGCTTTTTTAGTCACTGTTGTATTGTTCTGACAAACTCACAAAACCAGCTTGCCCTTCTTAACTTTTTTTTCTGAATGTTAACAGTTCTGGAACATTTATCTTACACACCACTGAATTCTAATCCCATGGATTAAAACAAAGCAATGCCAGACAATCACAAACATTACCAACCAGTCTACCAACCTATTCTGATACTAAACAAAATAGTGAATTAGCACACTGTGCAAATTGAAATGCTTTGTGATCCTCTTCAGTTCATTACTTCATCAGCAGCTGAACACCTATATGTTTCTACTTCAGAAGAAAGAGCATATTTTGGAAGATGAAGTTTCTTCTTGCTATAGACCTTTTGGTTTCTAAAGCTTAGGAACCCTTACGGGTACAATGTTGGGCTTTCAGGAAATTATGTAGGAAGAAATGTGGATGTGGTTAATTTATCACAGATTGAACTGACAAGCATTGTGATTTATGAACATACTGGTTCCTTTATGGCTTTTGTATTTGGAATATGTCCCCTGTCTTAAAACATTATTTGTTTTAGCTTAAATTATTACTTTACATAAAATAATACATAATTTGTATGATTTAAAATATAACAAAACTATTTTAATAAAACAAGTATACGCATATGATGAGAATCAGTGAAAAAGGTTTGCATGAATTTTGAAGGAGATTGTGGATGGGCACACACTCAGATTTCTGTGGGGAAAAAGGAATTTTCAAACTAATTTAATTATATTAAATCTCAAAACTAAATTATAAGTAAGTAAATAAATATATAGGAATGTCTACATCATATTCTTATGAAGGAAAATTTATTTATTCTTGTCCCAAGTGATTTATATATGGTGATACATTTTGTCTCCAACTCCACCATCCTCTTTGAAACCCAGTATCTTAATGATGGGAATTACTTCCAGAATATGGCAGGAGCACTGAGTTTGTAAATCTTATACTGGAGAAAGCATTTATTTTTTTGTTTTTTATTGCAACATAACTGTGTCCCTAGCATTTACTTTCATGACACACTGTTTCAGGAATACATTTACTAACATATTTCAAGTATAGTCATAAATGTGTGAAATCTAAGTTGAATTGTGCAGGATAATTTGAATAATAATTTACCAATGATTTTTAATATTCCTGATTTTAATTCAGTGACTTAGATATGATAGGATGGAGAGATATCTTATTCTGAGTAAGAGTGTCTGACCTGACTTCAGAATGTTTTCCTGACTGGCATCTCCTTTCTGGTAGGGAGGTTAGTGAAGTAGCAGGTTTTACTAACTAATGAGAAGACTTGGTGAACTTTGACTTGTTGCTGTGGTCATAATGGCTGTCTCTTCTGACATTTCTTCCATGCAATGTAGAAAGTAGAACAAATATCACTGAAAAAAATTGCAGAAAGAATACAGAAAGCTGTCATAGCAACTTAGAATTCCTACTAAATATATTGAAAAAGACTTTAAAGAAGTTAAGTTGATTCCTGTAAAATTAGACCAATGACAACTTCAAATTAGAGCAAATAATAAATATTCTCATTTTCCATATTAGTAATATAAAATCCTTACATGAAAATATTACCAAAATCCAATAGTTTTTTTATACTGTCTCCATCTTTGTCTCTCCTTACAGATACATGCCCTAAGTGGGAGCCTTGACCTCACAAGCAGAAACATATAAATCACTATTGTTAGTTCTCTGGAATTAACATTTAAGTTCATTTCAAGATTGTAAACACAAAGTATTCACAACTGTCACTAAGGAATTTCTGTAAACCCTACTGTTATTGAAAATCATTACTCTGTATGTATGGTTAATTGCATTAATTTTAATGATGCAAAAGATTTTTCAATAAAGTAACCAATGCACATCCTGTAGTGGAATTTATCAGGAGTCAGCATCATACACTTATCATTAATGATTATATTTTGGGAATTTCTGTTTTTTATTGGATATTTTCTTTATTTACTTTTTAAAATCCCCTCATCTAATCCCCCATTTCTCCATTAATGCCTCCCTCCCTTGCAATCTGCTACACTGGGGCATCTAGCCTTCATGGGACCAAGAGCCTTTTCTCCGATGTATTAGTC
>NW_018393973.1:70544-104722 GCF_900095145.1 Mus pahari | reverse complement strand
CACACACACACACACACACACACACACACTCACATTCACATACACACACAGTGAATGAAACACGACAAGCTCCAAAATTTTTAATTTTTCTACCACTGCTTAGATATCACCACAAATTCTTTCAAGTACCATAAACATTACAATGTGATTAAATTCTATTTTTCTTTTAATATATGATTATTTTTTAAAGTATGTTCTCAAATACATTTCAATTTACATATTATATGTTAAGGAGAAAACATTTTATTCCCAAGAATACACATATATTCATAATTAAACAACTTGTAGATTAAGAAGGCATAAGAAAGTCATGTAATTTTTCTCTATCATTTTCATTTTACTGACATGTTGAAATTTGTGGTTAATAAAGAGAAGATCAATTATTTCATTATTATTCTGGAAATGTAATCTTATACAAATTTTAAAAGAATAACAAATCTAAACTTTTAAATACAAATCTATCAGTCATTTATACTTTCAGTTCTCAAGGTACACATCTCCTGATCATCATTGTTTTTACTAAATTATATCAAGATGAGGACAAAAATATAAAACATAAGAACTTCTTCATGGCCTTGATCATCTGCCCAGTTCTAGAAAGAGAATTAAGTCAGGTAGTTCTGATATGTCTACCATTGTTCTTGTTCACTTACTGTGAGTAATCCCTAGCTCAATTATAAAGAGTTTTCCTTTCTGAACTTCAAATTATATCCCACAATTTTGTGTAGCAGAACCATGGATAAAAAACTTCTTAATCTATCCTTACTAAGAAGCTAAAACTCCAAATTCTAAAGGTTTTGGTCACTTATGGTAATCTACATCTCTATATTCTTTTCAAGAGCAGAAATTGAAACATAATCTGTTCCAGTAGCAATTATTAACAAAGTTCAATCAATGTTATTGTGAGTGCTAATAATACTGACCAGTGAGGAGCTGGAAGCCCATTCTGAGTTTTCACAGAAGACTTCGATTTGGAAAGATGTAGAGACTGAGAGAACAAGTAGAGCCATGCTCCATAAGAGCATGAAGTCCTCAGACAATTAGTCTTCAAGGATCTGCCTCTCTGAGGCTTGCCCATTGGAGTGTGGGTGGGCTAGTCCATGAGTTCCAAAACAATTGTTGTTTCTCTCAAATGGACCTCTGCAAATACACAGAACATACAGTGTCCCTGTGATGCCAGTATCTTATATGTATACACTGACCTGCATTTATTACAAATTGAAATATAGTTGTTTCATAAAATATAAGTAAATAAATAAAAAATTATATATATATACATATATATATATATACTTTATATTTATAATAATATATATACTTTGTTAATCATTGCTGATGGAACAGATTATGATTCAATTCCTGCTCTTGAAAGAATGTAGAGATGTAGATATTCATAAATGACCAAAACCCTAGAATTTGAAGTTTTAGCTTGTTAGTAAATTATATATTTATATATGGAGAGAAAGAGAGAGAGAGAGAGAGAGAGAGAGAGAGAGAGAGAGAGAGAGAATGTGTGTATATATGGATATAAGCATTTAACAGCAAATATTGAAATCTTGTTATATTAAACTTCATAGTAAGATTGTTCCATGAAGTCCTTGGATATATATATACCTATTATAGCAATTAATTGAAAAATAGCAAGAGAGGATATATGAGAGAATTTAGAGGGAGAAAAATAACAGTGATGAAATTTTAGTATGAAAAAGAAAATAAAATAAATACAAAACAGTTGTTCCTCAAAGTAAAGAATAATAGACGTGAAGTGCCACTTCTGTAACATCAGTCATTGCACTTGAAAGAGTAGGTTGGAGACTGTGCTTTTAACCATGACATCTCAGATCCCATTTGTCAATCATGTGTAAAGGGACCCTGTCTCAAACATATGGCATAGAATGACAGATGTGACACTCTTAGAAACTTAAAAATATGAACAAACACAAATATGACTGTTGGGATGCAGTTTTGTACACTGTGCATTCAGATGCTGATTTGTATATCCAGATATCTGGTTGTAGTCTGAATGATACCACTGGCAACTATCTATGTTCTCTATATTATGGAAACATTGTTTTCTAACCTCTGATTGGTAAATAAAAGGTCTGATGAGTCAATTAGTCAGGCAGAATAGAATAGTGCTGGAAATCTTATCCTACTCATGGGGTCCCAGAAGGTAACAGTGAAGAGTAGATAAGGGTCAGTAGGAGAAGAATGTTTGGAGAAACCTCATGGAATGAACAGATTTCACCATGTGGGTTGCAATGAGGGAGGAACCTGTCACTTGAATTTTTGATCTTAGCCATTCTGACTGGTGTGAGTGCTGTTTTGATTTGCATTTCCCTGATAATTAACGATGTTGAACATTTTTTCATTTGCTTCTCAGCAATTCAGTATTCCTCAGTTGAGAATTCTTTGTTTAGCTCTGTTCCCCATTTTTTAATTGGGTTATTTGGTTTTCTGGAATCCAACTTCTTGAGTTCTTTATATACATTGGATATTAGTCCCCTATTGGATTTAGGATTGGTAAAGGACAGCAATGGCTTGTGATGTAAGATCAAGACAAATGAGACCTCATAAAATTACAAAGCTTCAGTAAGGCAAAGGACACTGTCAATAAGACAATAAGGCCACCTACAGATTGGGAAAATATCTTTATCAATCCTAAATCTGATAGGGGACTAATACCCAATATATATAAAGAACTCACGAAGTTGGATTCCAGAAGATGGTTTCTTTTTTTAACTGTATGGTTTTACCTGCTTTGTCAAATATCAAGTGTCCCTAAGTGTGTGGTTTTATTTCTTGATTTTCAGTTCTATTCCATTAATCTGGCTATCTCCATACCAATACCATGTGTTATTGATCACTGTTCCTCTGTAGTACATATTGGGGTCAGGAATGGTGTTCCTTCAGAAGTTCCTTTAATGATGAGAATGTTTGAGCTATCCTTGGTTTTTCATTTTTCTACTTGAGGTTGAGAAATTCTTTTTCCATGCATTTGAAGTATTATATAATTGGTATTGCATCAAGTCTGTAGGTTGCTTCTGGTAAGATGGTAATTTTTACTGTTAATCAATTAGATACATATGTATGCAAGATAGAAACATCTTCGAGAGGGGGGAAAAGGGAAGTGTGGTTCCCAGACAACTATGAGTGAGCTTAGCCTTGATGAGCAGAGACTGTCTATGTTTTTAGAGCTTTATAATAGAAAGGCAGGGGGACAGAGATAAGGTGAGAGAGAGAGAGAGAGAGAGAGAGAGAGAGAGAGAGAGAGAGAGAGAGAGAGACTGAATGATGTCTAGAGAGCAAGAGAAAGTAAAAGGGAGGAAGTGAGAGAAGAGGAGAGTAAGACCAAGAAAACAAAGGAGTGAGAGGAAAGAGAGAGCAAGGAGGAGCCAAAGGGCCACTTTTAAAGTGAGCTGCTATCTTTTTCTGTTGCTAGGTAACTTGGGAGTAGTTTAACCTGAAGGTCAGAAACTTGGGACATTGCCTACAGCCATGCTTCTCTTGTGGGGGCTGTGGAGAGTGGTAACTGAGACAGGAGCCAGAGTTCCAGGAGCATGAGAGAACTCCTTCCATCCCATGTAGGTAAATCATGACCAACGAGTCCCAGCGTTCAGCATCTCAGCTGGACTGGAGAAAAACCTGTCTGTGCATAGCCCAATGCCAAATAGACTTATATTCTTAATCACAGGTAATGGATGTCTTTTTTCTCTCAGGATGCTCTCTGTCTATGTAATCAACACTGTATGGCACAAATACTTGTGTATTTCTTCTAAGTTAGGCTAACAAGCTACAACTTTGTTTTCATCCCTCTCTCCAATGGTAACTTTGGAAAAAGCCAGGTATTGTATCTCTGTGAGACATACATTGTGAGGAGCAGAAGCCTCTAAAAACCATGTGCCTGACCTGTAAAGTCAACTCTCGTTGCTATTGTTTTTTCAGATGCTGCAGTCTGGCTGGCATCCTTATTGATAATTCCATAAAAGACACAGAGTGAGAACCATGGAAAGTGTGCAGTGGTGAAGTATTATTGCTCTGAGATTCTAAAGTTTGATATGTCTGTGACATTGTCATAGACATCATCACACAAGGATACAGAGGCACACTGATTCAAAGATAAAAGGATGAAAATGAAGATTCAACTACTTCTTACATTTTCTAAATTGCAGTATCAACAAGACTGAAGTTCTTCATAAGTCTATTTGCCCTCTCTCATGCAGATTTATTTGTTTTCTCATTGAAAGGTTGCTGTTCTCATCAGCTTCAAAAACATTTTTTCATGGCTCAAGAACTTTCATACCATGAGTAAAAACATCAAATCTCCTGACTGGTACTTAGCTCTTAGAAGGTACTTAACACCAATTTCTTGCTCTTCTATGAAAATTGTGATATGTGAAATATATCTACCTATGTTTCTTAGAAGATTTGTTTACTAGTGAATGAAGAATTCCCACATACACAAATTCTCTTATACTAAGTAAAGAAAGCATGCAACCAACATACATGCCCACAAGCACAAAGAATTCTAAAGACAAACAAGGTTTAGGAAGGAGTATGCAGTAAGTTATGTCTCAAAACTTTCTTTTACTTAAAATACAGTTAGACAGTAGAGTAGTATAAAAATATCCAAATTTATTTATCATATATTTTACACTATATTTGTACTGGCACATTTCCTTAAGGATCCTAAATTTTGCAACATGCTTCTCATATATTTTTAGAAGCTAGTATTTAGTGAACTTTTAGCAGCAAGAGGTCAAAAGTTACCTCTGAAATAAAGGTCAAATTTGATGATTTTTGAAAATATCAAAATGTTCAAATAATGGAATGTCAAGTTGTAAATAAGTGCCCTTTTTCAAAATGATGGCATAAAATTTTCCTTTGAATCAAAATTATAGTATACAAGATTAAATTATTAAATGAATTGTACTCATAAATTATCATGTTAGAATATTTGTAGCAAAAAAATCAGCATTTAAAGTTAGTATGAAATGGAGTGTACATATTTTGTTAAATTCTAAATACTACATTTAAAGAAAACAACAACAACAACAAAAACCTATTGCACACATCCATGAAATAACCTGCATGTTTTAATGCACATACATATTCACTTCTAAGTTTTGTTACTATGGAGATTTGCTGCTTAAGAGAGATTATAAGGTTGACCCTGTGGCAGTACATTTGACCTTTTTGGAAGGTGAACTTTGAGTTTTTAAATGATCAGTCCAGGTCCATTGTCTCTTCCTGTTTTATGTTGACTAAGATTTGGAACTCTTAGTAACTTCCCTAGCACTCTATCTGTAAGTCTCCATGCTAAACACCATGCTGATAATGGACTAAACCTCTAAGACTGTAGGGAAGTCCCAAATCAAGCATTCCTTTACAAGAATTGCCATCTTTGTGTCTCTTCACTCCAATAGAACATTTTGCAAAGCATGTCCCATAATTGAATTCTCCTTTGATTTAAAAAAAAAAAATCTAAAAAAAAATTCAGAAAAACCTTTTGTTGTGTGTTTTTTGTTTTGTTTTTTTGTTTGTTTTTTGTTTTACTTTGCTATTTGAAGACGTTTTCAAAGTGAAATAATATGAAATGAAAAGAAAAGTTATAGAAAATCTAGAAAGTTATAGAAATCAACAATGTGTATTATCAGTGAAAATACATTTGTTATCAATCCCATAACCATAAATCCTTCCAAATATCCAGATAGCAGTTGAGTGTGGAGGTACCTACATTTTTGAGATCAACTCCAGGTATCTTTCATATTATAGATACATCTCCATATTTAATATTAACCTGGAAATTCTGTAGCTTTCTATGGAATCCTCTCACCTAAAATTTTTCCTTGTCTTTGCATAAATTGAAAATTCTTGCATGAAAGAATCAAATCCCTCAGAAAAAGTAGAGGCAATCCCCTTAATAATTTTCAGCAAAACCTGTTCTTGTCACTCTTGTTGAGTGCAACAGGCACTGGTTTCCCATAGCAAGGTTGATGAGTGCACATATGCACACATATGGGAAATAGTAACTGGATATCATGGGAAAACAAATTGTAGTTGATCTTTGAATCTTTATGGGTTCTTCTTTCTTCTACCCTTGCCCACCTTTTTGTTTTACACTTCCAAAACTCTAACAATAACAGGAGAGTAAAATGGTAGAGGGAGAAGAGAGAGAGAAAGAGAGAGAGAGAGAGAGAGAGAGAGAGAGAGAGAGAGAGAGAGAGAGAGAGAACTAGAGAAAACTAGAGAACCTTGATCTAATTTCTTTATTTCTTGTTTCATCTTTGAACAATGCAATTAACAAACCACAATAAACCTCACTGAATGACCAAGACCAAGATAAGCAGAGCTTGACGATCACCCAACCTGGCCTCTCATGAGCCTCAAACTCATATATTCCCTGAGAAGGTCATGAATCTCAAATGTCACACATCTGCAAAAACAATCTGTAACTGAAAAATCATGACCCTGATAAATGATGAGGGAAATGAAAGTCAGTTTCTGTGGACAATCTGAAGTTGGCCCACACCTGGCATTAACCAAAAGTACCTTCTTATAATATTTCTGTGTGTTTTAAAGAAACTAAAATTCCAAAATTCTCTTTACAATGAAGTTGAGAAGATATGAGATATTTGGGAGAGAATCTTTGGAATCTGGAAGGAAAATGCAAGGGTGTCTAAGAACAAGATAAAGCATATATTTACAAAATTTTTTGACAAGACTAAGGACATGGTCTTGCTAAGATTTTATGCCCAAGTACAGGGGGATGTCAGGGCCAGGAAGCAGGAGGGGTGGGTTGGGGAGCAGGGTGTGGGGAGAGTATAGAGGACTTTCCAAGAGGAAACTAGGAAAGGGGATAGCATTTTAAATGTAAATGAAGAGAATATCCATTTTTAAAAAGAAAATATCTAATAAAATGGGTAAAAATAATTTAAAAAACGCATAATGCCCCTCCATGAAAAATGCATTGTAACCAAAAAATTGCAAATTCCTCAATTTATTGTGTGAGATTTTCAAACTTGTGCTTTATTATCTTTTGTGGTTCACTGGCTGAGATTTTCACTGTTGTATTGTTAAGGCAATTTCACCTATTCAGCTTAGACTTCTTGACTTTTTTTCTGAATGTCAACACTTCAGGAACATTTATCTTATACTCCATTGAATTCTAATACAATGGGTAAAAACAAAGAAATGTCAGACACATAATAATCTGTCACACTGTCAGACAAATTCTTCTGAACAGTTTTGCTTTTTTAAGTGAATTAGCAGCTCATTGCACATTGTGCAAACTGAAATGCTTTGAGTTTCTTCAGTTCGACATTTCACTTGCAGCTGAACAACTCTACTCTTCCATTTCAGAAGAGAAGATTCTGGAAGATGAAGTTTCTTCTCCTTGCTCTAGCCTGTTTGTTGTCTGCTGCTGAGGAACCCTTACCGGTAAGGTATATTCTGCATAATATAAATCTATTATCATGTTGTACTGGCTGTTTTTGTGTGTCACCTTGACACAGGCTGGAGTTATCACAGAGAGAGGATCATCAGTTGTGGAAGTGCCTCCATGAGATCCATCTGTGGGACATTTCCTCAATTAGTGATCAAGGACAGAGGGCCCCTTGTGGATGGGAAGATCTCTGGGCTGGTAGTCTTTGATTCTATAAGTAAGCAATCTGAGCAAGCCAGGGGAGGCAAGCCAGTAAAGAACACCCCTCCATGGCCTCTGCATGGGCTCCTGCCTCCTAACCTGCTTGAGTTCCAGTCCTGACTTCACTGGGTGAGGAACAGCAACTTGGAAGTGNAACCTGAATAAACCTTTTCCTCCCCAACTTGCTTCTTGGTCATAATGTTTATGCAGGAATAGAAACCCTCCCTAAGACAAATTAGTACCAGCATAGTGGGGTATTCCTATGACAAATTGACTATGTTTTGAGGAGGACTGTAGAAGGACTTTGGAACTTTGGGCTAGAAGATCCATTCAGTTTTAAGAGATCTATGGGATGTTGTATAGGAGCTTGGAAGATAATGTTGAGAACAAAGCAGAAGATGGAGGCCTGGCTTGTGAAATTTCAGAGTGAAGATTAAAGACTCTTATCAGGGTCATTACTGTTTTGATTATGAAGAATCTGTGGTTCTGGTTAGCTGGGGCTGAAGAATTGGCTGTGATTAACAAGATACCAGAACTACTAACATGAAAACTTTGCATTACTGGTACTATTGATGCAGGTTAGCTGGAGCTAAGAAATTAGTGGTGATTAAGAAGATCATCACTGAAGTGACATCTTCTGGGAAGTGTTTTCTGAGAACAAAGAGGCTATGCTCCAGAGATAGTGTGAAGGTTGTACCTTGTGCTGTGGCTGGACTTGGTAATGTGTAAGAGTCACCCAGGTGGTACATGTTTTGAAGGCATGAAGGGGTCATGTAGAGCAGGTAAGGCTTGGCACTGTGAGAGGCCATGGAAGGCTATTGGTGAAGGTGCAGCCTCAGTTAAAATTGATGGAGCAGGACTGAAGTGGTCAGGAAAAGGAGTTGAGGCCATGAAGAGAGCCTATGAGAATCTATTGGTGAAGCCAAGATAGTGTAATACAGCAGTGTTTCAGAGATGCCAGCACCATGAGATAACCACCAAGAACAGCAGCAACACTAGAGTACAGGTAGCTGAAGCCTAGAAGACAAGGTTTGTGCTACAAAGGACAGGGATGGAGAAGTGACTCATGCAACTCCTTGGAGGAACCCAGAAGATTGTGAGTAGGATACCAGACTTTGAACAGTTGGAGTTCAATTTTTGCTTTTGATTGTGACTGATAGTTTTCCTTATTGAATGAAGAAAACATTTTAGTGGAGCCCACAGTTAAGAGACTTTGAATTTATAAGACACTGGACATTTTAAAGGGATTGAACTTTTAATATATAAAGACTGTGGAACTTTTAATGTTATTTAGGTCTTGGGGATGAATCAGAAAATAAGGTTTGATGCTTAATGGTGATGTGTTTGTGTGTCAAGTTGACAAGGGGTCAATTGTACTGACTGGTTTTGTGTGTCAACTTGACACAAGCTGGAGTTATTACAGAGAAAGGAGCTTCAGTTGTAGAAGTGCCTTCATGAGATCCAGCTGTGGGGCATTTTTTCAATTAGTGATCAAGAGGGAAGGGCCACTTTTGAGTGGGACCATCCCTGGGCTGATAGTCTTAGGTTCTCTAAGAGAGCAGGCTGAGCAAGCCAGGGGAAGAAAGCCAGTAAGTGAAATCCTTCCATGGCCTCTGCATCAGCTCCTGTTTCCTAACCTGCTTGAATTCCAGTCCTGACTTCCTTTAGTGAGTGTTTCTGCATCACGCACAAGCACCTTGTCTGCGTGGGCAGAAAACACCTTGGACTGGGTTCATACTGAAGAGCTAAACTTCCTAAAATAGAGATGAGCTGCAAGAAAGAACATTATTTATTAATTACACACGTGAGAACCCAACCCTCTCCCGCATGTCCCATTGTCTCTGCTGAGTGTCTCTCTCAATGTTGCATTGTCTCAATGTCTCAATGGCACAATGGCGCGCAGTCCAATCCTCAGCGGAGCTATGTCCAGAAGGCGGGTCCAATCGAGTGGGCAGTGACGACTGGTCCGGGCGACAAGTGGGCGTTGACAGTGGGCGATCTGAGGATGCTGTATTCCAGCTGATCCACGGAGCAACTCTTAGTGTGTCTGCAAGGGGCGCAATACAATGCTTAGAGGGAGGCAGGCGAGACCCAACACTTTAGTGATGAAGAGCAGTGTGGAAGTGTGAGCTGAATAAACCCTTTCCTCCCCAACTTGCTTCTTGGTTATGATGTTTGTGCAGAAATGGAAACCTGGACTAAGGCACATGAATATGTATATAAGTTCTAAAATAAGATGTTAGGCAATTATAAGGTACAAACAGAAAAATACAAAAATGCTGATAGCACATTATATATAATATATTATCACAATGTTAAATACTTTCTTTTTCTTTAGTTGAACATCTATAACTAATTTTATAACCATTGATTTTCTGTAAATTTTCAGTAAATTTATTTTATCATATTATGTTTGTTGGTGTTAGTCTACATGTTGCACTGTGACAATGTCATACCTACAAGGCCATATGATATCCCTCAAAAATAAGATTACATGATATTATGCACTACTATGTACATATGTGGATTCAAAATAATGTGCTCTGATTAATGAATTTTATTCATATTATTTTTTAGTTTTCAGGAAAGTTCAATACAATCTACCTAGCAGGCAAAAATATGGGTATAACTCAAGAAAATAGCCAAATGAGGATACTGATGCGTGAAGTTAATTATTTTAACAAATACACACTCATGAGCATGAAGTTCTATGTCAGGTAAGAAAAATTATTTGGGTAGAAGAAATAATGTGTCAAAATTGGAATCAAGCATTACAATATGTTTCTGCAAATGAAACGATGACTAGGATTTCATAATAATTTGAGGAAAGCTGGAGTTGAGAGTGAATGCATCTACAATATTTTTCACTGTTTGTTGTTTTAAACTTTATATTCAAATCACGAAAATACAAACATAATAAAAAATGCATCATGTTAGGAAACCTATGTTTGCTAAAAATAAAATATTAATAAATGTGAATATGAATAGAAGAAAATCTGATAGCAAATATGATAAAAGCAGTGTTTATAACCTCACTCTGAAGAATGTCTCTCTCCACCACCACCCGAGCCTCCACCCCCAGAGAACTGTCCTGATAACTGGATTCCTAGCACTGCATCAATGAGGTTACTTGCTTCACTTTGTTGACTTGTAAAATCCTGTAAACTAAGAATCTCAGTACCATTCCCAACCACAAGTCTTGGTATATAGAGGAAGTTGGTCCATTCCCTACAAGAATCATAGACTAAGAAGATGATTAGTGATAATATACACAAAACAAAGAATAACATCATAGAAAACAGGATCAAAGCAGGAATGTGTCTCACTTTAAGCAAGATGTGTTTTCTTGGCTGTCAAAGAGATGTGTGATGGTAAATATGAAAGAAGTACTGATTATTGTCTAATATGTATTGTTTAGGAAAAATGAAAAATGCCAACTGCACACAGTTTGGGCTGATAAACCTCGATTGGATTATTGTGTAGTTTTACGTGAGTATCACTGATTCAGGGTTGACTGCACTATTTACATGTTTTGTAAGGGATGAGATCTTTATCAAGAGTTTCTTTAGTCAATAAATCTTCCATTTTGTCACATTTTACAGGGCATGTATTACAAATAGAGGAATGTGCCAACATTGAGGAGACTGATTACATATTTGGGGCCTGGAAAGTGCGTCATCCTAGTCGTCATTTTCCAAAAATTTACTTTCACTCAACATATATGACAGGCATACCACGAAGTAGGTAAAATCGCCATTATCTGTTCTACAACAGTATGAAGAGAGATGCAAATATGAGCAAATCTTAATAGATTGCACAAAAACAACAAAAATAAAACAAATATTTAAATACAGATTTGGATGAACTTGGTCAAATATAGATATAATGTATTTTTTAGTTACATGTTAGAAGCTGAGAAAATGTCTCCCTGACTCAAAAATATAATATAGAACTGATAATATATAGTGTAGTATGCAAGGATTAATGGGATTATTATGAAAGAATTTATAATTTTTTAAAATATTATTAAAAACAAATATGAGATACATCTGAGTAACATATGGATTGAAAGGTTTATATTTTGAATATCTTTTTTCCTATTTCATAAATTATTTCATATAAAATAATAGATAAATTATAAAATATAAAATATACCATAACTATCATAATATGATAAATATAAGCATATGATGATAATCAGTAAAAACTTTGCAATGAATTTGAAGGAGGGTATGGATGGGAACACACTCAGGTGGGGGAAAGAGAAGTTTCAGGATGTTATAACAATATTAAATCTCAAAACTAAACAAAAGGAAGTAAATATATAAATAAATAGGAATCTCTATATCACCTTCTAAAGAAGAAAATTTTATTCATTACCAGGACCAAGTGATGTTTATATGGATATACATTTTGTTTCAAATACAACCATCCTATTTGAAGTCAAATTTACAAATTATTTGAATTACAAGCAGAATCTGATAGGAGTACTAGGTATGTAAACCTTTTATGGTGGAAAACATTCTTTTCTTTTTGTTAATTGCAACATAACTGTGTCCCCTGAGTTTACTTTCATGACACACTGGAACAGGAACCTATTTGCTTGCAGAGTTCCAAATAAAAGCACTATTGTGTTTAATTCTAATCAAATTGTGGAGGATAATAATTTTCATAATAATTCAATACTAATTTTAACATTTCCGACTTTAAATCAGTGCCTTAGATATGATAGTTATCTTACCACTAGAGGGAATGTCTGACCTGACATCAGAATGTTGCCCTGAATGCCACCATTGGTAGGGAGGGTAGGATGAAGTAGCAGGTTTGAACAACTCATGAGAAGACTGCATAGACTCAGAGTATTAGGTGTGATGATAGTGGCCATTTCTTCTGACTTTTCTTCAATGAAATGCAGCAACTGGAACAAATATCACAGAAGAAATATGGGAAGAATATGTGAAGCTGACGCAGAAACTAAGAATTCCTACTGGAAATATTGAAAATGTCTATGAAACAGGTAAGTTGGCTCCTGTAAAAGTGAATTGAAGTTAGAGCAAAAAATTAAGGATTCTTGTTTTCCTTTTCTGCAATTTAAAAACCTGACTTGAAAATATGAAATAAATCCAGTAGAATTTGAAAATGTTTCCCTCTTTGTCTTACCTCACAGATGCATGCCCTAAATTGGAGATTTGATCTAATAAACAGGAACATTATATTAGTCACTATACTTGATTCATTGGAAATAAATTTTGAAGTTGATTCAAGATTGGAAACACAAAGTATTCATAATTATTACTTAGGAATTTCTGCACACCTTGCTGTTATTGAAAATTATTAATGGATTTATAATGATTTATTGCAATGATTTCAATATTGTAAAAGTGTTTTCAATAAAGTACCTAGTACACATCTTTCAGTGGAATTTATCAGGAGCTGATATTGAAGTCAAATCAACCCCCTATGATGAATGGGAATATTTTTGTGCATTTTAAAATGTAGGAGCTGCAATTGCATAAAACTCCAAAAGACATCACTTATTTCAATTACATTTCTGTTGTTGTATGCTTTATTTTGGGTAGTTTCCAAAAATACCTTAAAGGGACATGTTGCAAGGCAGCCTTGTCTAGCAATTCCTGTGGCCTAGAAGGGTCCACTAGACCTCTTTGGGGGCAGAAGAGAAAGCAAAAAGACAAAACAGGAAAAAGATTCAAACATACACATGCATGCATGTGCACGCGCGTGTGTGTGTGCACACGCGCGCGCACACACACACACACATTTTTCCCTACTGCTTATATATCTCTGCAAATTCTTGCAAGTAGTATAAACATTACAATATGACTGTATTCTATTTTTCATTTAATATGTGATTATATTAAAAAAGAATGTTCTGAAATAAAATTACTTGAAACACAATTCATGTATTACACATGAAGGAGAAAACAAATCATTCCCAAGAATCCACACACATCCATAACTGAGCAACTTGTTATATATTAAGAAGGTATAAGAAAGCCATATAATTTTCTAAGCCATTTTCTAATTAAGTACTTCAAGTTTTGGTTAATAAAGAGATGATCAATTATTTTATTGTTTATCTGTAAAGTAATCTTATATAAATCATAAAGAATCACAAATCTAAATTTTATATAAAATCAATTAGTCATTTCTACAACCTCTGAATGCACATTTACTGATCTCCAAAGTTTTTATTATGTTATCTGGAAGCTGAAGGCAATAATGGGTACAAGAAATTAATCATCACCTTGATCACATGCCCACTTCTAGAAAGAAGGTACCATGAGGTGCTAAGAAGAAGGTTTAATCCTTTTTATGGTAAAATATTCTATTTGTTAAAGCCAGTTGTTTCATTATTTCTGTTAACTTCACTGTGTCTCCTGTTTAGTTTCTGTCTCCATGATTCAAACTTTGGTGAGAATGGGGTGTTGAATTTTCTCACTATTACTGTGTGAGGCTCAGTGTGTGCTTTGATGTCTAGTAATATTTCTTTTACAAATGTAGTTACACTTGCACCTGGAGCGTAGATGTTCAGAATTGAGTGTTCATATTGGTAGATTTTTCCTTTGATGTGTTTGAAGTATCCTTCCTCATCTTTTTTGAAAACTTTTGGTTAAAAGTCGATTTTATTCAATATTAGAACAGCAACTCAAGCACGTTTCTTTTGAATAATTCCTTGAAAAATTTTTCCCTGCCTTTTAGTCTGAGGTGGTGTCTGTTTTTGTCACTGATGTGTGTTTCCTGTATGCAGCAAAGTGCTGGCTTCTTTTTGTGTACCCAGTCTGTTAGTGTACGTCTTTTTACTGGGGGAATTGAATCCATTGATGTTAAGAGATATTAAGGACAATAATAGTTGCTTCCTGTTAATTTTGTTGTTATAAATGGAATTATTTTTGTGTGGTTTGCTTCTTTTGGGTTTGTTGCAAGAAAATTAATTCCTTACTTTTTATTGGGTGGAATATCCCTCCTTGAACTGGGGTTTTCCATCTATATTCATTCGTATTGCTTGATTTTTGGATAGATATTGTTTAAATTTATTTTGTCATGGAATATCGTAGTTTTTCTATCTATGGTAATGGAGAGATTTTTCTGGGTATAAGAGCTCTTCCTGGAATTTCTGTTCTCTTATAGTCTGTAAGACATCTGCCCCAAGTCATTTTGGTTTTAGAGTCTCTGGTGAGAAGGCTGGTGTAATTATGTTAGGTTAACATTTCTGCCTCTATATGTTACTTGAGGTTCTTCCTTTGCTCTTTTTAAGAGTCTTACTTTGTTGTCTTTATTTGCTGTTTTGATTATCATGTGATAGGTTAAATTTCTTTTCTGATCAAATCGGTTCAGCATATGAAAGGTTGAATCTTCTTTTCTGGTCAAATCTGTTTGGCATGTGATAGGTTAAATTTTTTTTCTGGTCAAATCTGTTCTGCATTATGTAAGCCTCTTGTATGTTTGCAGGGATCACTTTCTTTAGGCCAGGGAAGGTTTCTTATATTATTTTGTTGAAGATGTTTGCAGGCCTTTGAGTTGGGAATTTTTACTCTCTTCTGTACCTATTATTCTTTGTTTTGGTCTTTTCATTGTGTTCTGCATTTTCTGGATGTTTTGGGTTAAGAGGTTTTTTTGCAATTTTTATTATATTTGACTGTTTTGTCAGTATTTTCTATGCAATATTTACAACTATGATCTCTTTTATTCTGTTGGAGTTGATTGCATCTATGATTCCTGGTCACTTTCCTTGATTTTTCTATCTCCAGAGTTGCCTTCCTCTGTGATTTATTTATTGCTTGCATTTCTATTTTTAGATCCTGGATGGTTTTGGTCAATTCCTTTGCCTGCTCAAATGTTTTTATTCCTATACTTCTTTAACAGACTTAAGTGTTTCTTCTTTAAGTGTTTCTATTTGTTAACCTGTGCTATCCTTTAATGTATTTCTTTAATGGGGTTCTGTTTGTCCTTCCTAAAGTCCTCTATCATCATCATGAGATGTTACTGTAGATATAAATCTTGTTTAACAGCAATATTGGGGTATCCAGGGCTTGTTTTGGTAGGAGAACTGGGATCTGATAATGCTGAGTAGCATTGATTTCTGTTGCTTATGTTCTTGTACTTGCCTCTCACCACTTGGTTATCTCTGGTTTATCTGGCCTTGCTGTCTCTGACTGTAGCTTGTCATTCCTGTGAGTCTATGAGCCTGTGATCTTCTTTGTGTCAGCACTCCATGGGGACAATTTTTCTGTGTGTATGATTGGGGTGTAGAGTGCTATGATAGAGGGTCAGCTCTTGGATACAAATGGAAATCTGAACCTGTTCCAGGGTACACTGTGGTTCATGAGTCTACTGGGCCAGGTATTGGAGCTGTATTGGTATTCTCTGCTGTGATCTTAGTTGTATAAACACTCCTGTGGGACAAGTTTTCTCTGGGCAGGATTTGGATGCGGAGGTCTATGGCATTGGGTCTGATTTTGGTTGCAGATGGAAACTGGTATACACCATTGTCTTATGAAGAAAAAATTATTTATTACCAGGCCCTAGTATATTTCATATTGTAATATACTTTGTTGTAAACTCCACCATTCTAGTTGAAGCCCAGTTGTAGGATCATAGGAAAAACTTCCAGCACCTGACAGGAGCACTGTGTATGTAAATTTTGTATGGGAGAAAACATTTTTTTTTAAATTTTGTTATTTGCAACTATGTCCCCTGCATTTAGTTTCATGCCATACTGGTGCAGAAATGAGTTTACTAACATATTTCAAGTATAATCATGATTGTATAAAGTTCAAGTTGAATTGTTCAGGATAATAATTTAATAATAATTCAATGCTTATTTAATGTTCCTAATTTAAAATCAGTATCTTAGATATGATGTGATGGAGATTTATAAAGAATATCTGACTTCACTTCAGAATGTTTCCCTGATTGATAGCATCATTCTTGTCGTGAGGGTAGGGTGAGGTAGCTGGGCAATGTTAAAGGTCAGTCTTGCCAGATTTTATAATCAGAGAGGAGGGCATAGACTTGGCAATTTATCATTCAACAGACTACCTTCTGAGGGATTCAAACCTGATTCATTGGGGCCAGCATTTCCTTTGATCTACAATAGTCTACTTGAACTCTTAAGGCCTGGGGAGGAGGAGGAAAGAAAAATAAAAAAAGGAAGAAGACAAACGCACACATGCACACACACATGCAGAGTTCATCAATGAAGCACTACGAGCATCAATTTTTTTTTTTTTCCCGAGGCAAGGTTTCTCTGTACAGCCCTGATTGTCCTGGAACTCACTTTGAAGACCAGGCTGGCCTCAAACTCAGGAATCCGCCTGCCTCTGCCTCCCAAGTACTCGGATTAAAGGTGTGCACCACCATGCCCGGATCTCCAAAAATTTTTATTTTTTTTCTCCCACTGCTCATATATTCCAGGCAAACCTTACTAGTATCATAAACTTCACAATGTTATTACGTTCTATTTTAATTTTCATGAATATTTTATAGAACAGCATTCCCAAATAACTTTATTTGAATAAAATTTACATTTTATAGGTGAATGAAAATGTAATTCATTCCTACGAACATATATACATTCATAACTAAGAAACTTCTTATTGATTAAGAAGGCAAAAGAAAGACATAATTTTCTCAATCATTTTCTACTTACTTACAGTCTCCAATTTCTGATTAATAATGAGAGGATCAATTATTACATTATTTATCAACATATAATCTTATATAAAATTAAAAGAATCACAAATCTCAACATTTATATAAAAATCTACCATTCCTTTCCACTTTAAATCCTCAGAGTGAACATCTACTAATCATCAATAATTTTACTAAGTAATATGAAGAAGTTGAGATGCAAAACTGGGTACAAGAATTTAATCATCACCTTGATCAACAGCCCAGGTCTAGAAAGTCATTTTATGTAGTACTGATAGAGTTGCCATTTTTCTTGTTCACTGACCACAAAAAATCCTTAACTAAACTATTAAGAGTATTCTTTTCTGAACTTCAATTTGTTTCCTACAATTTTCTACAGCAGGATGATGGACAAAAAACATCTTATTCTAACTTTCCTAGCAAAGTATATCTTGAAATTCTAAAGTTTGTGGTCATTGCTAACAATCTACGTCTCTCAATTCTTTTCAATGGTGGTGATTAAATCATTAATATGTTTCAACATCAATGCTTAAGAATTATCAAACATTGCTATTGTTAATGCTAATAATACTTCCCAGTGATGGGCTGGAAGCCCCATTCTGAGTTTTCATACAACATAGATTAGATAGGATGTGAAGACTGAGAATAAAAGAAGCAGAGCTATGCTCCATAACAACATGAAGTCCTCAGGACATTTAGTCCTCAGGGATTTGCCTGTCTGTAGCATGCCCATGGTAGATGAACTACTGGGTGTGCCACAGTCAATAATTATAAAGTAGTTTGTTGTACTCAAATGGGCCTCTACAAGGAAACAGATCATACAGTGTCTTCTTGATGATAGATTCTTATATGTACACATTTGATCTGGCTTTACTACAAATCATAGTATAGTAGTTTCATATAAAGCAAGGAAATAAATAAGTAGATAATACATAAACATAGACTCATACACACACACTCACATAATGTAATGACAATATTGAATAATGATATAACAAAATGTGTTACAGAATTTTTTCACAAATTTCACAAACATACAAACACACACATGCCTTTTAGAGCAATTAAATTACAAAGACCCAGAGCAGACATATGAGAGGATTTATAGTGAGAAAAAAACAGTCATATAGTATAATACAGAAAGTATAAGAAATAAAAGACAGTAGTTCCTCAAAGTAAAATCATAGACTTGGGGTGTCATTTCTGTATCATACATCCTTTCACTGGATAGAGTATGGTGGAGACTCTGCTTGTAACCATGGCAATAACTCAGGGCCCAATTGTCAGTCAGGTGTAAGGAGACTGTGTCTCAAATATTTCATTGAAATTCAGAAATATCATTCTTTAGATACTTAAAATTAGGCACATATACATATATTTCTGTTGGGGAATGGTTTTATGAACTGCGTATTCAGATAGTGATTCCTGTGTCCAGATATCTGGTGGCAGTCTAGATGATGATATTATAAACTGTCTCTGGTCTCTGTGTTACATAAAAATTGCTTGGTAATGCAAACTTTATATGCCCCAGTACAGGGAAACTCCAGGCCAAGAAGTGGGAATAAGTGGGAAGGGGAGCAGGGCAGGGGCAGGGAAGGGTATGGGGGAATTTTGGGATAGCATTTGAAATGTAAATGAAGAAATATCTAATGAAAAAATGAAAAAAATGATTTCCATCACCTCTGATGCTTAATAAATCCGTGATAAGCCAATTAGCTAGGGAGAAGAAAATAGTGCATTTTTTTTTTTCTGATCCTATTCAGGGGATCAAAAAGGGTGACAGAGAAGAGTTTAGAATGACCACTAGAAGAAGAAGGTATAGAGAAACCACAAGGAGAAAAAAAGGAGTATTAGCCATGAGGGTGAAAGGAGGGAAGAGTCATGAAGAAATACATGAAACAGAATAGGCCACGGTAAGCATAGATGGCAAGTGTTGGAGCAGAATTCTTGATATTCGCAGTTTATTTGAGTAAGAAAAGTTCAGAATCTGCCTATCTTAGGCTTGAAGTGTGTAAATAGAAATACTAGGTGTCTTAGTCTTTGCTTTGGAGCAAAAATCAGGTAAGGCAGTGTAGAAATGTCCTATACTTATTTGGGATTCAATGAGATATGAGAAGCTGCACTTCCCCTCCCCTGTGAAATTATGTTGCATTTGGCACACTGAATGTAGGGCAAAAACTTAGTAAACCCTCACACTTAGAGAAAAATCTAAACATAGAAAGAGTCAGACTGTGGGATTAGAGTTTTTAAAACCTACTTTTATTGAGGATTCTCATCTGCTTTGACCTACCTTCTCATCTGCCATCCAAAGTAGGGAAGAAGCAATGGGAAGTAGTAACAATTTGATGTGTTCCTATTTAGTAGTTCTTTGGGGGCAGCTCATATTTCTGTTCATCAAGATACCAGCAGCCCAGTTCAGTAGTGTTAGTATACCAAACATGAATCAGCATCTTTGGTAGATCTAGTAGAAACCACCAGTACTCTGCAGAATTGGCACAAGCCTGTGCCAGTGTCCATAACTAGTTGAGACACCAGGAGAAGTTCTCTGCTGTACCTCTCTCAATGAAGTAAAGATCAGGGAAGATTAAGATAAAAGACCAATGAATCATTGCATCACTAGCTAGGCAAGCTCACATTCATTGTCTGATGAGTCCTTTTTATACTCTCTCCAAATATCATGTGTACTAACAAGTGTCTTGCCTCAGTAAAATTTACATGAGTCCATCTTAGCAAAATATGACATGAGTGGGCATCACCTGACATATCCAGAAATTTCTATTCCCTGTCTTGTTTAAAAATTGTTTTTTCCTTAATATTAACAATTTACTTACAATAAAAATAAAGAGAGACCAGTCTGCACAGGAGAGCACATGGGCAACAGAAGCAACAGAGCTTCTTGGACAGGGTCCCTTCAGGCCTTCACCCTCAGCCAGGAGGCAGAGCTGAGACCCAGCCCTCTGTGCACCTTTTCTGCCAGAAGAAAGTTGGCCTTCAGGGGGGAGCTCTAATCCCGGGACTCAGGTGTTTTCACCATCTTGTAATCAGGATCTCTCAGAAACCAGTCCATGCAGAAAAGCACATGGGCCACATAAGCAACAGAGTTTCTATTTTTTTAGTGGAATATTTTATTTATTTACATTTCAAATATTATTCCCTTTCCTGGCTTTCCCTCTGGAATCTCCCTATGCCATCCCATCTCCTCCTGATTTTATAAGGGTGTGCCCCCACCTTCCCACCTAACCACCCACCTTTGCCTCCCTTCCCTCTCATTCCCCTAACACTGGGGCATCAAGCCTTCACAAAGGCCAAGGATCTCTCCTCTCATTCATCCCCCTCAAGGCTATCCTGTGCTACATATACGACTTAAGCCTTGAGTTGCTCCTTGAGTTCTCTCTCTCTTCTTGTTTTTTCTTGTAATGG
The DNA here is from genome assembly GCF_900095145.1 of Mus pahari. Classification (NCBI taxonomy): domain Eukaryota; kingdom Metazoa; phylum Chordata; class Mammalia; order Rodentia; family Muridae; genus Mus; species Mus pahari. The sequence continues at coordinate 83,985 of NW_018393973.1, read as the reverse complement.
TCATTTCATTTTTCTTTTTAAAAATATTTTTATTAGATATTTTCATTTACATTTCAAATGGTATCGCCTTTCCTAGTTTCCTCTCCTAAATCCCCTATACACTCCATCCTCCCTGCCCCATCCTGCTCCCCTGGGAGGAGAAGCTCTTGGTCTTGCAAGTATTATATTCCCCAGGAAGCAACAGAGCTTCTTAGACAGGGTCTTTTCAGGCTTTCATCCTCAGGTAGGAGGCAGAGCTGAGTCCCAGAATTCTGTGCGATGTTGGAGACCAGGCTGAGTAAACCCAGCCCTTTTACAGTTTGCATCTGAGAGCCATATAGTTCTTTGTTGAGAGCCCCTCCTTCCCAGGGCTGTTAGATACCCTCCCTGCCAAGACTGCTCTATCTCCCTCTTCCCAAGGCTACTGTCCTAACCTGACACATGGGAGGATCTGGGATTCTGAGATTAGCTGCCCAGTGTTCTGGACCAGTGACGTCATGACTCTGAGAAAATCACAAGAAGTTTCAAGTCTGCAGTCAGCATCCCCCCATTTGTCTTTCACTCTGTTTCTTGTGATCATTTCTCAACCCCTCCCCATTCCCCCTCACAGTGTTTATAACCAAATATTCAAGCCAGCATTAAACGAAGCATTGACACCTTTGCAGGGCTTCCCTCTTTTTTTCCCACTCATTGCACCTCAGGTTCGTGATCCCCCTCAACCCATGGAATAACTTGTCCCGTGGGCCGGGAAAGGTGGCACAGAGACATCAGGCTCGAGGTAAGGATCCTTGCTGGACAGAGACAGCTGACTAGCTCCAAGCAAAGAGTGTTGCGACAGAAGAAGAAGAAGAAGAAGAAGAAGAAGAAGAAGAAGAAGAAGAAGAAGAAGAAGAAGAAGAAGAAGAAGAAGAAATAAAAGTTGAGTAGTAACTTTCATAGAGGAGGTGTTCCCCTCGATCATGGGAAAAAGACTTACTCCATAGTTGGTTAGTAAAATTCATAGAGGAAGCCTTCTCACCATTCATGAGAAAAAGTCTTCCTCCATAATGAAGTGGATTTGTCTCTGTCCCATATATAGAAATGGGAAATAAGTTGTCTAAAGAAGCAGTCTTCATCAGAGACCTGAAAGCTTCTCTCAGGGAAAGAGGAGTGGGCATAAAGAAAAAGAATTTGATATATTTCTTTTTTATTTTTATAGATTAGACATGCCCTTGGTTTATTATTGATGAGGCAGAGATCCTCTGTAAAAAGTGGCTAGACTATGGGACAAGCATTAAGTAAATTTGAATTGTTTTTAAAGGGATCTCAAGGAATCCCTCAAGAGATGAGGAATATGGGATAAGAAAATTTGTTCACAGCCAAGAGCTGCTCCAGGTGGGAGGAATAGGGTTTAAAATAATATAAAATAAATAAAAAGAGTAAAAAACAAAATAACAGGTGTTTGAAAAAATTTTTAGCTCAAGCACATTTATGTTGTTCTTAATTCCCAGAAGTAGGAATGGTAAATATATAAATGAAAGAATTTGACAAGTTCAGGAGTAATTAAGAAAGTTAGAAAAGCAGGGCACTCGAGAGCAACTATCAGAAACTACCACTGTGCCTCATCTCCCTTCTCTGGCAGAATTCCCAGGAGAAGGAGATAAAGAATCAGACTTTAAACTTGAGAGAGAAAAAGAGAGAGAGTATTAGTTTCAAAAAAGCAGTTATCCCCTGTTCGGGACCTTTTAGCAAAAGAGAGGAAAAATAAAAATAAGCTATTTCAGAGCTCTCCTAGGGACAGGAGGAAATCAGAAGATGACCTGCTTCCTCTCTGGCTCCTATGGTGATACTCTTAGTTCTGGTTAGGATATCTGGGTCCCTTTGAGACATCAATTTCTATTCCCTCTCTGTCTGTTGTCTGTCCTTTGTGCACCAATTTGCCCATATGTCTGTCAATTTATGTTTGTTTGGTTTTGTTGTTTGAATGATTGTTGTTCTGTGTTTCATGTTGAAAAAAATGGTTAAAACTTTATCTGTTGAGTGTCCATCCTTTGATTTATTTTATCTTGTTTAAACGGCAGTCTCAATTTTCACAGCAGAAGCTGATATGTTGCAATGCACTGTGGCGGGTAGTCAAGTACAGCTTGAAAAGACCTGCTAGAGACTGATTATCTATACAAGCAGCATTTTCCTCTTGGTCTCCTAGCACAAACAGCCAGGGCCAAGAGCCTTCCCACTGGGGAATTTGATTCTCCCCCACCTCATATGTATTTTTTAATTTTAGGGCATGCCTCTGCCAACTTAAAAGGACTTATAGTCCACCCCTCTCTAGTAGATAAAAATTATACCGGAGAAATTAAGATTCTTGAGGCCCAATATCAACCTTGTAAGAGCAACACCTAGCACAGGCTCTGCTTCTACCTCCAGATACCTCTCAGTGTGGCTCTTCTCAGCCAGGCTCCTCAGACCTGTACTGGGTTCAGACAATCATTACAGACTGCCCTACGCTCAGCCTTAAGATAAATGGCAAGAGCTTTGAAGGCATTTTAGATTCAGGCATTGAATCTACTGTAATCTCACAGAGTGCCTGGCCTTCTGCTTGGCCTTTACAAGTCACTCTGAGCCACCTGCAAGGAATTAGACAATCAAAAAATACTCTCCAGAGCTCACAGTTACTGACTTTGGAAGATAGTGAGGGAAATTCAGGCTCTATTCAGCCCTTCGTTGTTCCTGGCCTACCGGTTAACCTTTGGGGAAGAGATATTCTCTCTCAAATGAATGTTTTTATGTGTAGTCCCAGTGAAGTTGTTGATCAACAAATGCTCTCCCAGGGATATCTCCCTGGACAGGGATTAGGCAAAAATGGGCAGGGGAGGCCTATGCCAATAGCTGTTTCTCCCAAAATGGATCGTTCAGGCTTAGGATATAATTCCCATTTTTCATGAGGACCATTGCTCCTCCTGCACATCAGGCAGATAAGATTACCTGGACGGATGATTCCCCTGTCTGGATTGACCAATGGTCCCTCCCTGCTAAAAAATTGTCTGCAGCCATAGAGTTAGTGCAGGAACAGCTGGCCTCAGGATATATAGAACCCTCTACCTCATCTTGGAACACCCCAATATTTGTTATTCAAAAACGAAATGGTAAATGGCAATTACTGCAAGATCTCAGAGCAGTTATTAAGACCATGGTTCCCATGTGGGCCTTACATCCTGGAATCCGCTCTCCAGTGACTATTCCCAGAGGATATGCCAAATTAGTCATTGAATTAAAAGATTGCTTCTTTTCTATTCCCCTACACCCTGAAGATTGTAAATGCTTCCCGTTTAGCCTTCCTGTAGTTAACTGTGTAGGGCCCTCTCCTCACTTTCAGTGGACAGTTCTCCCTCAAGGCATGGCCAATAGTCCCACGCTTTGCCAAAAGTATGTGGCTCAGATTATTGATCCCTGCAGGAAATCCTACCTTGATTATTACATTATTCATTACATGGATGACATCCTTGTTTCTGGACCTGATAAAAAAATCAGCTATATTGTGTTGGTCTAAAACTTATTAATGCCCTCCAGAGCCAGGGACTTCAACTATCTTCCAAGAAACTTCAGATTCACCCTCCGCACTTGTTTTTGGGCTTTGAACTGTTTCCTAACAGGATTCTCTCACAAAAGGTTCATTTAAGGAGAGATTCATTACAGACTCTTAATGATTTTCAATGCTTGCTAGGGGATATAAACTGACTCCGCCCCTATTTGAAGCTTACAACAGGAGAATTAAAACCTTTGTTTGATATTTTGAGTGGAGCCTCAGATCCATCCTCCCCACACATGCTGACTCAGAAAGCACAAGTATCTCTGGTCAAGGTTAAACAGGCTATAAATGAACAAATTATTGGGTATTTCTCTCCAGATCTACCACTCCAGTTTCTTGTTTTCCCTACACTCTTTTCTCCCACAGGCCTTTTATGGTACATTTGACAGCTTCTCCTTCTAGAGTATTGCCCACATATCCTCAGCTGATTGCACATATTCTGCACCTTGGCAGGGAAGCTGCTCTTAGGCTTTTTGGTAAAGATCCTGACATAATTGTTCTCCCCTATGATGCAACCCAGGTAGTGGCTTCTGCCTTGCTACCACTCCTCTTGCAGCTGCTCAACAGGCTCATGACCTGCATCACCTTAATTCTCATACCCTGAGACTTAAATACTACTTCACCGGTGAACAGGCACAACAAATTGTCCAGCATTGCAAGGGCACTGGAACCCCTCCTCATCGTGGGACCTTATCACAGTCAAAAGCAAAGGGGGCCAAGATGATGGCAAAAATGACCTCAATTCCCCCACTGGGCAAAACTGTTCCTCCTCTAATCAGGATACCTTGGGCTGGTGTGATCCCCTCGTTATCAAGTTCACAGAGGCTGAAAAAATATATGTTTGGATTAACAAACAAACTCCCTCCTGGGCTTTGCACCTATATAAGGCATCATAAAGATTTTGGGTTGATATTCAAATTACAGTTAATTAAGACCATTCCTAACCTTAGAGGAAGTGCCATAGGACCAAATCCCATACTCCATCCTGTGGCCCCTATAATACCCATTGTTCATAAGGTAGCTGTTCCTCCTCGGGGTGGCATTCCTGCTCCCATTGCTCTCTTTCAGCCTACTTTCCCTGCTGGACCTCTCACATCAACAGAATTGCTTTTAGACATAGTAAATGCTTCAGTTGCTGTTATACATGCAGCCAATACTACCCAATATGAGGAATGTTGGGTGTGTTTTTCCCCTTAACCTCCTTTTTATGAAGGAGTAGCTGTATTTGGGTCAGTTATTGCAACCAATTATGTCCATAAACTTGGCTGGCATTGTGAGGCTAGCACAGGACTCACACTAAGTCAGATTTCAGGTGTGGGCTCGTGCCTTTTGGGGCCCTCCATGCTCCCCCCACAGGCCTTGCTAGAGGTTTGCAATCAAACCATTATTGTAAAGTCTACTTTTCAGTATTTTGGAGCACCTAATGGTACTTATTTGGCATGTTGTACTGGGCTTAGTACTTATGTGATCACCCAGACATTTTTAGCTAACAGAGATTACTGTGTCCTAGTTCAACTTTTCCCAAAGTTGACGATACAATCTGCAGAAGATTTACTCCAGTTCTGGGATAAAGGCACCAACCTGCCCCACTCTAAGAGAGAGCCTGTTACTGCTGTAACCTCAGCAGTGATCCTTGGTGTGAGTGCTGCAGGCATGGGAACAGAAATCACCTCCCTAATCTCCTCCCAATGACAGTCTGTGCAACTCATCCAGCTTAACCACCCAGTGGGCAGAGACATCCAAGAGATACAAAGAGGCCTGAAAATTTTAAAAGATTCCTTAGTCTCTCTGTCTGAAGTAGTTTTACAGAATAGAAGAGGCCTTGAATTGGTATTCCTGCAGGAAGGAAGACTCTGTGCAACCCTCAAAAGGAATGTTGTTTTTACACTGATAAGACTGGCCTAGTTCAGGATAGTATAGACAACATCAGAACTAGCCTGGAGGAAAGAATGCATAATAGGGAGATGCAAGAATCCTGGTATTAGAATTGGTTTTCTACCTCTCCTTGGCTTTCCACTTTGCTTCCCACAAGTCTGAGATCTTTCATGGGCATTCTGCTGCTTTTGTCATTTGGCCCCTAGGCTTTTAACAGATTAACCAGTTTCATTAAATCACAGATTGATTCTGCTTTAAAACCAGTCCACTACCATCTGCTAAACATCTGAGACTCAACAGAAGACCTCTCCTCCACCTATGCACAGAGAACAGCTGGCCGTCTTCAGTTCTCCACCCTTGTTGCAGATGTGGAGCCCTCTTGGTTCCACAGGCTGTAGAGACTTCATTACTAGGAGGGTGACTCTCTGGCTCCTAATAGTGGCTGAGGGCCATAAGTTGTGAAGTGACCTAAGACGGGAATATTGAGGTGTCATGAACTAGGTGTACACCCCTTTTGGCTGCAAGGAGACTCAATGATGGGAATGTTGCGGGTCCACTGCCAACCACATAGCTTAAGACAGAGCCCTTGCCCACCTAGGACTTGAAAAGGCCTAGTTATTGGGTGCTGAACATGGATGCAAGCCTCATGGCCTAAGACAAGATGCTTCACTGACCCTCTTTTCATAGCCACTCCCAGATTTTTAATAAAGTTAAAAAGGGGGAGATATTGGAGTCCAGGCTGAGAAAACCCAGGCCTTTTATAGTTTGCATCTGAGAGCCATATAGTTCTTTGTTGAGAGCCAAGTTGCCCCCTCCTTCCCAGGGCTGTTCGATACCCTCCCTGACAAGACTGCTCTATCTCCCTCCTCCCAAGGCTACTGTCCTAAGCTGACACCTGGGAGGATCCAGAACTCTGAGATTAGCTGCCTGGTGTTCCAGAGCAGTGCCATCAAGACTCTGAGAAAATCACAAAAATTTTCAAGTCTACAGTCAGCATCCCCCCATTTGTCCTTCGCTCTGTTTCTTATGATCATTTCTCAACCCCTCCCCATTTCCCCTCACAGTGTTTATAACCAAATGTTCAANTCTGCAATAAATGAAGCCTTGACACCTTAGCAGGTCTTCCCTCTTTTTTCCCCCATTCATTTCACCTCAGGTTCTTGATCCCCCTCAACCCACTGAATAACTTGCCCCACAGGCCTGGAAAGTGCACCTTCCCTGCCAGAGGAGATTCAGCCTCCAGGGAGGGCACTGTTCCCAGGACTCAGGTCTTTTCACCATCTTGTATCCCGGATCTTTCAGAGACCAGTCTGTGCAGGGGAACACGTGGACCACAGAAGCACCAGAGCTTCTTGGACAGGGTCCCTTCAGGCCCTCAACATCAGCCAGGAGGCAGAGTTGAGCTCCAACACTCTGTACATTCCAGGCCAGAGGAGAGCTTACCTGCAGAGTGCACTCACCCCTTGGAATCAGGAGAGAGTTTGACTCCCTGGAGTGCTGACAGAGGCTAACAGAATCAGAGGGGGAACAAGCTCCAGCCAGAGACAATTAGAATATCTAACACCAGAGATTACCAGATGTCAAAAGGCAAATGTAAGAATCTTACTAATGGAAACCAAGACCACTCAGCATACTCAGAACCAAGTACTCACACCACAGTGAGTCCTGGATATCAAAACACACTGGAAAAGCAAGATTCAGATTTAAAAATCATATCTCTTGATGCTAGTAGAGGATTTTAAGAAAGGCATTAACAACACACTTAAAGAAATATAGGAGCAGCCAGGTGTGTTGGCACATGCCTTTAATCCCAGCACTGGGGAAGCAGAGGCAGGCAGATTTCTGAGTTCAAGGCCAGCCTGGTCTACAAAGTGAGTTCCAGGACAGCCAGTGCTGTACAGAGAAACGCTGTCTCTGGAAAAAAAAAAAAAAAAAAAAAAAAAAAAAAAAAAAAAAGAAAAGAAAGAATTACAGGAGTACACAGCTAACCAGGTATATGTCCTTGAAGAGGAAATACAAATATCCCTTAAAGAATTTCAAGAAAACACTGCTAAACAGGTAAAAGTCCTTGAAAAGGTAACACAAGAATCCCTTTAATAATTACAGGAAAACACAACCAAACAGGTGATGGAATTGAACAACACCATCCATTATCTAAAAATGGAAGTAGAAACAACAAATAAAACCCAAAGGGAGACAATTCTGGAGATATAAATCCTAGGAAAAAAATCAGGAATCATAGAAGCGACCCTTCCTTCCTTCCTTCCTTCCTTCCTTCCTTCCTTCCTTCCTTCCTTCCTTCCTTCCTTTCTCTTTCTCGCTCTCTTTCTCGCTTTCTTTCTCGCTTTCTTTCTTTCTTTCTTTCTTTCTTTCTTTCTTTCTTTCTTTCTTTTTTTCTTTCTTTCTTTATCTTTCTTTCTTTCTTTCTTTCTATCTTTCTTTCTTTCTTTCTTTCTTTCTTTCTTTCTTTATTTCATTATTACAAGTAGGCACAAAATCAAGAAGGCACATATGGGAGATTTTAGAGTGAGAAAAAAAACAGTGGTATAATTATAATATAAAACAAAAAATAAAAGAATTTTAAAAACTGTTGTTCCTCAAAGCAAGAAATAAACAAAACAGCCTTAAAGTGTCATTTCCTTATCATCAATTCACCATACCTTTAAGCCAGGTGTATGGATACCCTGTTTCAAAATATGGCATAGAATGACAGAACATACTTTCAGACACTTAAAAATATGTATATGTCTGTTGGAATATGGTTTTTGTGCACTATGTATTCAGATGCAGATAAGTCTAGATACCTGGTTGCAAACTGGATAACAGCACTGTCAATTATCTCTGGCCTCTATTCGGGTAAAAATTGCTTTCCATCGCCTCTGTTGGTTAATAAAATATCTGCTGGACCAATTACCTGGACAGAAGAGATTAGTTCAGGACATCTGATCCTAGTCATCCAGTCTCAGCAAGTGATAGATGGGAGGAGAGAAGGACCCCTAGGCAAAGAAGGTATGTAAAACCACATGGAGAGAACAGAAAAATTGCATGCCCCCCCCCAGGTTTGCAAAGAGGGAGGAGCCATGAGAACACTCACAGAAGAGAGCAAACAAAGACAAAGCACAAATGAGAAGTTATGTGGTGCTTTTCCTTGTATTAGTATAATACTTGGGTTAGAAAAGTTTAGAACCTGCCCAGATTCTTCTTGCAGTATGCTAATAATAATACCACGTATCTTTGTCCTTACTTGGGAGCTAAAATTGGGTAAGACAGGTAGAGAAATATCCTGAATTTTCTTGGCATCCAAAGGTGTGAGAGAATTCTCACTCAACCCAAAGAAATTATCTTTGACAGACTAAAAGGAAGGCAAGAATTTAGTCAAAATGCACACTTAGGGAGAAGTCTATCCCTAGGAAAAACAAAGCTGTAGGCTTCAGTTTTTCTTTAATATACGCTTATTAAGGATTATCATGTGTTTTGATGCCCCAATAGCTCACCCTCCAAAGGTAGCTGAGACAAGACAGTAAATAGTACAAGTGCTTGGGGACCCCTTTAAAAAGCAGTTCTTTGAATCCCAAGTTGGCCTAGTCACTGTGTGGCCTTTCCTTCAGTCTCTGATCCATTTTTATCCTATATTTCCTTTAGTCAGGAACAATTCTGGGTCAAAATATTTGTAGATGGGCTGGTGATCCCATCCCTCCAGTGAGGGCCCTATGTTTCACCATGCCATAATCCAGATTGCAAATAGATGTCCAGGCACAGATATCAATATTTGAATATATGAACATATGAATATATATACAGCACACAAAACAACCTTCAACATTTACACCTTTAGTCCAATAAAAGTTTTCCTTATTCTCAATAAACTATATACAATAGTAACAATTATGAAAATTTATCAACTACAGTTTTTATTTACAATTTAAAATTTCCAATTTTATTTAGCATCCTTGGAAAAAGTACTANCTNTCTTNTCATGGCAAGTTTTGGATTCCGTATTTAGTCTTTCTCTATCAAACTTGCATTTATAAAACTAGAATTGCCTTCTTAGATCTAAAAACATATTCTCATTCCTAAATGCTTTAAGCTTAATTGTAAGACTGACTACATGTATTTTGACTAGAACCCCATCAGAGACAATCTAATCTTTAATGTATAATTCTTATATATATTCTTTCTAGTGTTAGAAAGAGGAGAGAAACAAGGAAGTTCAAGAGAAATAGAAAGAGAGGAAGCTATCCATGAATATAACCTCTCTTACCTTTTTACTCTTACCTAACCTCTCTGACCTATGACCCATTAACAATACAAACCCAAAGTACAAAATCCATCTATCCTGCTTTGGTAGTGGAGCATCATTCTCTTGAAATTACTTACTGATGTCAGGAGTGGGTATCGTTATGTGTGCATGAGCATAGTTCTCTGCTGGAGGCCCCCCAAAATTTGGGATGCTCCATATTCTGAAGAAACTGAGAGTAACATTTGGTGTCCTGTTTCTGTGGTTCAGAGATGAAAAGAAGTCCTGATTGGAACAGTCTGAGGGGTTGGACCTCCTGGGGTGAGTACCTTTGAAGTTGTACTGGATGCAAAATTTGTATTGTATGTTAATGTAGGGAGTCTGGATTGGATGAGTCAGAATAAATATATCTCAGAATCTCAGCATTTTTTTCATCCCCAAAAGTAAATCTTGTCAGGGTCTCTTTTGCTTCAATGATGTCTAAAACCATGTAAATATTCACAAATGATAAATTTTCTACATTAGCATATGTATGGAATGAATAGTATACAAAATGAGCTAATGATAATTCTCTGCTCTCTGTTGAAGCATATAAGATATCTATCTTCATTTAGTTTGGACTGTTTAAACAAACATATTTAAACAAACATATAATCTGCTGTATGAAACCATTCTAAAGTAACTTTATTATTAAATAATACATATTCTTAATTCAATGTATTGCACCTTGATGGGTTGCCATTCTAATTTCTCAAGTCTTTTTGCATTTTTTTTACCTGAAATTATATTTTTGCCTGTCATTGTAGTTTCCACATTTGATTCTTTAAGATTATTTTGTCTTAAACAATTCTCTGTTTTTCTTTTGTGGCCTTCAATCTAACATTTAAATGTTTACTCTTGTCTCTCTAACTCTGTTTTGTTCTGATTTCCCTTAAACAGGATATATGAAATAATAATCATTACTGAACATATAATTATTTTATGTTGACAATAAAAACAAAACTAGAAGGTGTCCTATTGCCTCCTTTTATATCATTTTCCATTGTTTAAATGAAAAAATATTCTTTCTTAGATTCTCTAAAACTATTCTTTCTGTGGAGATTTTTCCCCTTTCTTTGTTTATATTTAAAGACCATATTCCTATGACTGTACATGTTCTGTCTCTTTAGCCTGTATGTATGTTTTAAAACACTCATCTATTTTTCTCTGCCTCACAATTTTTATGTGACTATAATTACATGTAATTGCTTTCTAACCTTGATGCCTTTTTTGTGTTTNATTTTTCTCAATGTTTTTCCATTCCTGCGTGACTTTTTCTTTGTAATTTATTTAATTTTTATCTTGATGACATTATTTTACTAATATCAAATTATTTAGATCTCTCTTTGATGTACTACACCTACTCTCCCTATATTCTTTCACATTTAAGCATAATTCTAAACATGTTATCTCATCTCATCAGAAGTTCATTTGAACTTGGATCATTTCTGAGACCCTCTGTGATCCTTTATAGTTCAGCTCAAACATTTAACTGAGACTAGCCCAAGCCCAGTCCATCAGCTCACAGAGGAACAGTTATTCTCCCACACTGTGAGCAGATAACTGGCTGGGAAGATACAAGGAGATGTATAAGATTGGAGACACTATTTTTCCTCTTGTGAGAATGGAGCCATATGTTAGATGCACTGACTCGTAATGTACACATTTGCCCCATGTAGGATGTGGTCCACCACTTTGGGCCATGATGTTGTACACAGGATTTCCATCCTACTTGGTCTTTAAAGGCCATGTCTGCACTGGTATGTCTCAAAGTTTTGCCAGCTCTAAATGGACTACTATATGATGTAGCACAGCGTTACTCTCCATATAGTTAGGTCAGACATTTGTTTGTACATTAAGTGAGGGGGGACATCCAGTCCACAGAAGAAGCTGTGCCAAAACTGGCCAAATAATTTATACAGGGTCTCCAAATACCTGAATACAAATGTGCTCTGAACTATTTTCATGGTTACAAGCCAAGTATCCCCTCTTCTGTATACAGAGCTATGATTGATAATATAGAAATGATACTTTCTGATTTATATTTTATGACAACTGTTTTTTATTTCTTTTATTTTTGTATAATTCTATCACTGTTACTTTTCTCCTTCTAAATGCTCCTATATATCCCATCTTGCTCATTTATAATTGTGAAGCAATTTTAATTGCTGTTTAATTCATATATATATATATGTGTGTGTGTGTGTGTGTGTGTGTGTGTGTATACATAAATTATAATTTATAATTTTTCTTATAGTTACCTTTTATGAAATAATTATACCATGATTTGTAATAAACAGAATTCTGGTGTATATACAGGGGAATCTCCCATCAGCGAGATACTTTATGATACTGAATGATCTATGTCCTTGAAGAGGCCCATTTGAGAGAAGCAAAAAAAAAAATGCTTTAGAACTCATGGCACAACAAGTAGCACAACTACCAGGGGCATGCCTCAGACAGGCAGAACACTGAGGACTAAGTGTCTTAGGACTTCATGCTGTTATGAAGCATAGCTCTGCCTGTTGTACTCTCACTATTCACATCTTTCCTAATCAAAGTGTTGTGTAAAAACTCAGAGCTGTCTTCTAGCACCTAAATTGGTAGTATTATTAGCAGTCACAATAACAATACTTGATCTTTGATAAGCATTGTTGCTGCAAAAGATTAGATTTATTCACTAGCCTTGAAAAGAATTTATAGATGTAGATGGTCAAAGTGTTCACCACCTTTAGAAATTGGAGTTGTAGCTTTTCAGTAAAGTTAGATTAAGATACTTTTATCCATGTTTTTGATTTACAAAATGGTAGGTAACAATATGAAGTTCATAAAGGCACAGACTTAATAGTTGAGCTAAGGATATATTTTGTGGTCAGTGAACAAGAACAATGGCAGGCTTAAGAGCACTACCTGTCAGGACTTTCCTTGTAGAACTGGGGGGGGGGGTGATCAAGGTCATGATTAATTTCTTGTACCCATGATTGCCTTCAGCTTCCACATGATTTAATAAAAACATTGGCAATCAGTAGATGTGTACCATGAGAATTAAAAGTGATGTAAGTTGTTAGTTTTCATACACTTTCCAAAAGTTACAAAAATAGGAAATATAAGAAGCTTAAATGAGGTAAATATAACCATAAAATAAAGCAAAAATGTTTAAGACATGGGACATATTTGAAGTACAAAAGCAAAAAAGGAACCAATATATTTATAGAATCACACTGACTGCCAGGTCAAACAGTGATAAATTCACCAAAACCACATTTCTTCTTTTATAACTCCTGAAAACCCATCCTTATATCACAAAACATTCCTCATGGCATACACCAAACAGCCTAGAGCAAGAAAAAGGAGATAGTTCATCTTTCAGAATTTTCTCTTTCTTCTTAATCAGAAGAGTAGAAATATTCAGCTCCTGGTGAAATGAAGAACTGCAGAGGTTCATGAAGCATTTAAATTTGCACAACATCCTGTGAAAATGGCAATTCACTCTTTTTATAAAAGTTTCAGTACACTATGGCAGACTGGATGGCAGTATTCGTAAGTGTCTGGCATTGTACTCCCTTAACCTATGGTTTTTAGATTCAATGGAGTGTAATATAAATGTTCCTGAATTGTTGACATTCAGAAGTTGTCAAGAAATGCAAGCTGGTTTGGTCAGAGTACACACAAAAGAACATCATCTTCACAAAATGTTTCAAGAACATTAATGTTGACTGGTATTATTTTCTGGTTCATATACG